>NC_088921.1:50470000-50755000 GCF_038396675.1 Hydra vulgaris
TAAATTATAAACGTTTAGCGCATAAAGAAGTTGTAGCAAAGATTCAGCAAGAGTGAGTCTTTATTAAAGACTATTCTTGCGGCCTGTTTTTGATGTCGATAAAGTGCAACTAGGTTGAATCTATGGGTACTTGCCTATGTTATAGGTGTTAAGCAGGATATAGTATGGCTTAAGCTAGGGTTTTGAGTTTTCAAAAAAACGCAGACCAGATATTAGTACAATCTCTCTAATTAAAACTTTAAATACTATTACTAAATAAATACAAGAGTCAAAATATTATTCAATAAGCAAGGGTTCTACTGCAGTTACTCCTGTTCCACTCCCCAGTACTCCAGTTTCACGCCTAGATCAATTGGCATTTATTATTCTGTACTTTCGAGGATGTAGCTTGGCTGAACGTTTTCTAAAATAAATATCGACATTTTGCCATGGCGTCAAGAATCTAGAAGTTACTATAGTCGCTCTTCTTGATGAACATCGAATTTCTATAGCTAACTACCGCAGCCAATCTTATAATAATACAGATAGTATGTCGGAACGTTATGATGGTTTATAAGCATGGATTTAAGAGTTAAATGAGCCTCTTGTCTATGTACCTTGTGCTGGACAAAGTTTGAACTTGGTGGGAGTAAAAGCAGAAAATTGTTTAAAAGCTGTAAAAAAAATTTTCTTGCTATGCGAATTAAAAACTATTGATTCTTGTGTTCTCTTAATTATTTTAACAACTATAATTTAATTCTAAACCCTGGGCTGAAAAATTAAATAACTACGAAAATTTAGCTCTTGTATTTAAACAATTAAATTTTATTACTTATTTTATTATTTTTATATAATAATAGTAACAATATAAATAGTAATAATATAAGTTTAATGGTAGAACTTCTAGAAGGTTGTTAAGATCTTAGTGTTAAGCTTTTCATAATATATAATAAATTAAAATTATATATTTGATAAAGTTTAACAAAACAATAATAAAAAGTAATCGGAAATTGGTAAAAATGTTTTCTAGTGAAAAGAAAAGTTTTATAATCTTCTTTTTAATGCGGAATAAAGTAATTTAATTGAAAATTCAAATTTACGTAAAACTAGTTTTTTTCTATTGTGTTTATTTCCAATTTCTTTTTCCAATATCCAATATTTGTTTATAAACATAATAGAAAGAGATTTAGACATATGTAATAGAATTGGATATAGACAGACATCGATAAGTGACCGTTTGCAAAAAGAAGCATTAAGATTGATGGCAACGTAATTAACTATGATTTTTTGGTTTTAAGCGATATAGATATTGAAATATTTGAGGAGATTTTGTTTACACTGCAACATCGAGCATAAAATAATAAAAATATTAGCTAGATAAACATTGAAAGTTTTTATATCTTACAGAAGTAGTTTAGAGTCAATAAAATGGTTACTAAAGTTTGTTGTACAAATTGCGTGTTTTTGCTAATGATAAAGAGATTTTATGTTTGTTTTTTATATTTTCAATACAATATTATAATTTATAAGGTTGAATATTTGGAAAGCATAGTTGAATTCATCTAACACTTATTTATTATGTTTCTAGCTTTATTATAGAAAACGTTTATCAGTTTCGTTGGTCCTGTTTATTAGTTTGTTTTAAACTTATATTGCATGCGACACGGAACTTGAATTTGTTTCAGGTTTTTACGTAATTTTTTATACTTTTTTCCGGATTTGTTTTAAAATATTTTGTGTTTATTAAGCAAGTCGGAGAGGAAATTTTGTTTTTAAATATTAGCAAAAACCTTTCAAATTTTCAAAATTTTTTAAAGGTTTTCTATTTTTTTAATGTTTTTTTGATTCTGATTTTAATTATTTAATATATAGTTTTTGTTTTGTTTTTGAAGGTTTTTTAAAAATTTTAATAATCCAGTAATTCAAAGCATCGAACTTTTGCTTTTATCTGTTTAACATCTCAAATAAGGTGTTTGATGTGATTAGAAATATCGTTTCCTTGCGCATATAGATGAAAAACACATCTTTGTCACCTTTAGGCCCAAGATTATCACAATTTTGGGTTTAATCTATTTGACAATGTAAAAGATGTTAAATGTAAACGCTTTTCTAAATAAGGATCGGCACAATAAATAATATATGCCAAATATAACATTGCCATGTGTAACAGAATATAAAAACCATTCATGCCAGATGCAGTAATATCGTCTAGCCCAGCTCGGCACTTTATTTGTTATGGATTATTTTAACGTAACGTTCTCCAGAGTATACTTGCAGACAACGGCTCATAATCTGTAGGTGGCAAGAAATAAGCTTTAAGTTGTTCTATTGGCTGCAGTCCAATTTTTTCCGAATTTAAACGGATATACTTGTTATTTTTAACTATATATTTTTTGCGAATCACTTGTCACTAAATTCTGTATTAAATTCTTTTAAAATAAAGTCACATAAAAGAGAATTTCATTCTTCTTTTGTATGTTTCGCATTTCTTCAAATAATAGATTTTGCTATAGAATACACTAGGTCTAAACAAAATTAAATAAAATTTAAACGGGCGGACCCAGGAAATTAAATTTTAAATCTGAACACTTTAGGGTTGTGGTTATACTATAACAAAAAATTAGCTTCGATATGTTTTCTGGTAAAACTTGTAAAACGGTCAAAATCATAAAAAGTTGGAAAAATATATTGGAACAATAATTACTCCATTTATTACTTCTTAAAGTATAATGTAAAGCAAAATAATCAAAATTGACAAAAGTTCTTTTGTTTTTTAAAGTGCCAACACGGCCAAACGACCAAAATTATAGCAAAGTATTTTGTGTTTCTCATTCTATTAAACAAAGCGTTTATGCAAAAAAGAAGGAAATTGATGACAAGTAAAAGTCATTAAACACTGTAAATACATGTCAAATTTAAATTTCGAATTCTACAGACAAACTGTCCATACATAAATCATAAATCCTAATACTTTAATATATCTATTCTTAGCTGTATTTTTTAAACCTTTTTGAAAATTTTATTTTTAACGTAATAAAAGCTTTTTGATAATAATATTTAAAAATGCTTAACAAAAAGATTTTGATAAAAGTAACTTAAACTTATGCTAAGTGCTCACTCAGCTGTCTGAAAAGGTATACCAAAGGATGCAAACTTTGTGCAGCGACACCACAGCTTCTATTACTGGTTGTCTTAATCGAGCTTGCGTTTTATTAGAGCAGTTAATAAAACTTGATCTTATGCATCTGCCCTGTCAACACCACATCTTTGAATTAGTAAATTTGAATCTAATAACAATCTTGTGTCATCACAAGAGCAGACGCTCATCAACTAGCTTCATCATAAACAAGTTGAACAAATTTTAAAACAACCAATAGACTTTAATAATGAAAATAATAAACATTAAATAATTAATAATTATTAAAATAATAAGAAAATAATATTTATAAATATTTATAGTTAGTAAATGTATAAAGCTAGTGATGTTACAATTTATAACATAAATATACTTTCATACAAATTTTAATAAATTTTTTAAACTTTTGAAATATTAATTATAATTTATGTATTCACATACTGATCAAACTGTAGAACTTATGTTCAAGCTGCTCAAGCTCTAGTTTGATCAGTATGTGATCAGCTTCAAGTTTGAGCAATAATTTTTATTTTAATTTTAAAATAAATTTACTTTAAGTAAAATTTTTTGGGTTTGTATTTTTTATAGAAGGCCTCAAAATATTATGTTGGCTTAGGGTCTTAATACTGCTTAATCCGGCCTTGTGTACACTATAAGACTTGAGTCATTTTGAACTTTATACCTATTATAACATGAATATGTCTTTTTTTAACACAAAACATTTTTATACATTAGTTTTACTATTTTTATTTACATCATTAAACTTTTATCTCATATTGTTTTCTAAATTAAAAAGCTGTATATATATATATATATATATATATATATATATATATATATATATATATATATATATATAAATATATATATATATATATATATATATATATATATATATATATATATATATATATATATATATATATATATATATGTATGTATATATCATGTTTTGTTTACTAGCTGCTTAGTTAACACATTGCTATGTTTTTTTAAGTGTCTAGAAACGTCAACTTTTCGAAAAAACTTTTTTTCACAAACTGGACATGAGAAAGGTCTTACTCCAGAGTGTCTTCTTAGATGCGTCAGCATATTTGAAGATTGGCTAAATAATTTGCAACATATGTTGCACGAGTATGGTTTATCTCCAGTATGCATAACAGAGTGTTTTCTTAGATCAGAGTTTCTTAAAAATTTTTTGCCACATTCTAAACAAGTAAATGGTTTGTTATCTGTATGAGTGACTAAGTGTGTTGCTAAACTAGATTTACGTTTGTAAGATTTGTTGCATGTTTTACAAACAAACTTTTTCTCATTATAAACATTCAAAGAACTGTGGTTCATGAGGTCTAAATAACGGCATCCAATAATTGAAGTTTCACCGTTCTTTAACGATATAATTGGTAGTTTATCATTTGTTGCCGTTTTTAAATCGTCTTTTTCATTATTTACAAAATCTTCTTCTAGGTCGAATGATTGAAAGCTACCCAATGAAGAGTGTTCTATAAATTAAATTGCAAATGTAATTTGATTAAAATACAGTTTCTTTTATGATTAGCTTTATAATTTATGTAACCAACACCAATAGTAATAATAATAATAATATAACAATAATAATGACAACAACAATAATAATATTGATAACAATAATAACATTAGTAACGGTGATTTTGTTAATAATAATAATAATAGATTATTGTAAATATAATAAATAAAAGCGGTGAATCATACTAAGTAATTATGGACCTAACTTGGCTCTCCCTACTTTCTCTAGGCTCCTCGAACAAGTAATTTATAACAGACAGTACGAATATTTAACTTAAAAAAAAATCCCAAATAAAAAACAATTTGGTTTCGAAAAAAAATGTTCAACCAAACACGTAATTCTAGATTTAGTTAATAGTATAACCATTTCTTTTCAAGAAAAAACAATTTGTTCTAGGAATCTTTATAGACCTGTCAAAACCGTTTGACACTGTAAATCATATATCTTATTTAAAAAAATGGAAAGCAATCGGATAAAAACATCATTTTTTATTTTAAAAACTACTAAGAATAAAGTGTGGTGTACATTAGGGTGGAGTGAATTTTAGTTTTTTTTACAATTCATTTAGCCTGGGTGTGCAAAAGTTGTCTATTCATTTCAGAAATACTCTGGAAAAATATCAATGCTCTAGGAAATTTTCTTGAGGTGCCTCCAGACCTTTAAAATTTTAATGGGTCCCTAATATTATATAAAAAAAAGTTTTTCAAAAGTAACAACAAAACTTTCATAATTTTCTATTTCCTACCGAGGTCCGTATTCTATATTTAAAAATATCTGAAAATACGGAACTTAAAGCATTAAATAACCTTGCCACCTTGAAAACAAGTAAACACTTAATCATACATAATCCTTTCAATTTTATCGATATGTATTAAACTTAACAACAAGATTTATAACACTGTTAACGGGTAACTGAATCTAACTATAGAAACTCATCAACTAAAATTTTTACGTGTATCACTGACTATGTATTATTTAACCACATATAACTATATATTATTATAAATTAAATTTTATTTAACCATTTGAAGAGGTACTCGACGACAAGACTTCCTCGTCTTTTACGAGTTTCCTTTCAGCAACATGTTTATATTTAAATTAGCTTTTCTTTTTTTTAAAGAAATACTGTTTATTTTTATGATAAGAAACAAAGTTATTTATTAAATTACATTATACTTTGTTAATTACGTTATATTATGTTATGTTATATATTTTATATATTGCATTTTTTTTATGCAAATGTAACGTAATCAACTGTAAATATGAGGTTGTACATAAAATTAAAAAAAATGAAAATATTTGATTAACTTGATCTGATTTTTTGTTTGTTTGGTTAGTTTTTATTTTAATATTTGATAATTCACTTTTACAAAATAACTTTTTGTTTTTTATCATAGCTTTTTTTCATTTACTATTTATTTTTATCATTTACTATTTATAGTTTTATTGTTGCGCGATGGAGACTATTTTAATTTTTGCTTAACAATATTATATGGAAAACGTGTGGAAAAAAAGTGCTTTGGTAAAATATGTTTTTATTATTTTTTTGTTCGTTAATTTCTATTAATAATTACTTAATTGCCAAAATTTTGATTACGAATTGTCCGCCCCTGTTTTAAATAAAAAGCCACAGATAAAATGCTTGAGTTTTAAGAATTTAAATTTTTCTGTGTAATAAAATATTAAACAAAGGTAATTTAAAAAAAACAGATATTTAGAAAAGTATATTTCAAAAAATCTAAAACTTTGCCTCAAAAAATTTAAAAACGTGTTGATTAGGTTAAGGAAAAATCTTTACCATCCTCAACTAAATACCTGTTATCAAATAATATAAAAAACCATTGTCAGCTATAAATTAAAAACCGTTCGTGGTTAAGGTGGTTATAAGGTGAAAACAAGTTAGCAAACATTTTAATGTTAGTTAACATTTTACCATCTTTTAAGTTTTTTATATAATAACTTTTTAAATCATTTAAAAAAAATTTTTAAGTTAGTAAACATTTTACCAAAATCGTCAATTTCTTCATTATTACCATAGACTTCCCAAAACTCTTCATTAAGCATTTTGTCTAGTTTGATTTTTGAAATCTCATTTAGAGAACAATTTTTTTATGTATTCAGAAAAAATTTTTTAAGACGCTTCTTTTTGAACATTTTTAATGATCGATTCACCATTCACCAAATAAACTTGAAAATCAAATAAGTTATAACTATGACAACAACAATGTCACTTTTTTACAAAATGGTGAATAAATTATAATAACGATATGTGAACGCATATATAATAACGACATAAAATTATATATAACGATAAGTGAACGCATATATAATAACGACATAAAACCAAATGCATTAAAAAAATAACCTTTTTGTTTCGGTTTTTATACAATCCGTATAAAGATTTTATGAAAAAACCTTTAAATTATTTCGTCAGTAAGAAAGAATACAATGCCGTGAAATATTAAATAGTATATACATGACCGGGGAAAAAAGAAGACAATCATTACTTTATTGCTACGCCCCAATGTGCTTTCATTAGCAAGCGTGTCTTACAAACATTAAAAGGTAAAAAAAAAATACAACTACTTCATATAATTTAAAAATTATATACATGTATCGTTAAGATTAGTTACTAAGATTAAAATTATAAGAAAATAATTAATAATAATTATATCTAATTAGATTATTTTGTTCAAACCTTAAAAACTAAAGATAAGTTAACAAGGTAGTTTAAAGAAAATTTAGTTAAAAATATAGTTGTTAAAAAAATAAATAATAACGATAATTAAAATAAAAGCAAAAAGTAAAAAAAAAAAAAAAATTTAAAAGAATTTAATTCATTAATATCATTAATAAAATTTTTTTGAGTTTTTGTTTGAATAGAATGGAGAGTTTGAGTATAGAAAAATTTTTCAGCCCGCTCTAAATGGGCATGCGTCGTCCGAGGGACGTCCATCGGACGTCTTACGGATGTCTTACGGACGTCTGGATGTCCAGGTGACATCTTACGGTCGAAATCCGGACGACGCATGCTCACTCGGTTATTTAATAAAGTGTTTCGTAATTTAGGACCTCTGATGGCAATAAAAAATTCGGTGGCTAAATAGTGCATTTTAGGTTGCTCATAACTATAGTTTGAAAATCTCGTAGAGTAAATGTGATTAATTTTATTCTAAAGCGTATTAAATAATATAGGAACTTTTTTATAATGAAATTTGTACATAAAAAATTGATTTTAAAAAGGCTTAACTGAAAAACGTTGAGTTTGTGACAATTTTTGAATAGTTCTTTAGAATGTGTGAATCGATCTGCACTTGAAATAATTCTGATTTTGTGATTTTGTCTACTAAGTAGTTTCTAACTTTACTTACATTAGAGCTGCACCAAGAAATATTGGCATTTTTTTATATAGCAATGTATGAAGGAAAAATACTGTATTTTTAAGTAATTTTGATTTTATAAATGTTTGGTTTTGTATAGTATGCCAATATTTTTTGAAATTTTATCTTCCATAATTCTTACATGTTCTTTCCATGTCACATTTTTGTCAAGTATCACACCTAAAAACTTCAATGATGACTCTCTAACTATTTTAGAATTGCCAATACAAAGATCAGTAAGCTTTAATGCAAAGTTTTCTTTATCGTGAAATCTATTAAAAAGGTATACTTAGTTTTATTTATATTCAAGGGCAGTTTGTTCGCCTTAAACCATTCCATTAGATTTAAAAACTCCTTTTTTCTATATTAAATAAAAGATTGGAATCTTCATCAGAGTAAAATAAATTCGTGTCATCTCTTTATAAAACTAAAGTCTAAAATCATTTATATAAATAAGAAATAAAAGTGAACCCTGAATTGATGCTCGGGAAACACTGCAAGTAATAGCCATGTAATCAGATTTTCCTTTTTTAAATGATATGTGTCGTTTTCTATTATTTAGATTTTTTGAGCCTGACTAAATATGTGTTTTTAGTACCAAAACTTTTTAGTTTTTATAAGAATGTCATGGTCTACTGTATCGAAAGCTTTGCTAAGATTTATAAAATCTCCAAGAATAAACTTATTTTTGTCAAGTGCTTTGAACATATCGTAAACAATATTGATATATAAAGGTTTTTTATTGGCATATTGATAGTTAAAGTTGCATACTAATAGCTAAAACTCAGTTGATGTTCAAAATATTGCGTAAACCTAGAACCAAACACTATTATGACTGAACCTGAATACTAATTATGTAATGTTCTGAGTAACTGAAATCGAGACAAACCACAATAATTTAATAAGGGAGTTTTTGGATCAGTTCGGTGACATTTAATTTATTTTTTTAATTAACTATTTTGGGTTTGCTTTTTTTTTGTGCATAAGGTTCATTAGGTATGAGACATTCTGACAATGTTCCCTTTGTTCTTTTTCTTATTTCATCACCTTTTTTAAGTTGCATGTGTTGAAGATTGCTCATCTACTCAAGTTGCTTTGTTTCTGCAATAATAATTTTTTAAAATCATTCAATAAATTAGATGAATTCCCTACACCCCGAAGAAGAGCAGTTTTAATGTGCATTTTCAGGACCGTTATTGCACGTTAAATATTTTTAATACAAAGAGAAACTATTTTTAAATAATTAATTAGACAAATTGATTTTAATTAGGTAAGAAACATTTGCAAAAAAGAAGGCACGAAGATCCTTGTTAAATTCTATTTCGCGATGCTCAGTGGTAACATTGTTAAGTCATATTAACTTATTAACTAATAACAATAATAATAAAAAAATTTCAATACCGCTACTGCTTATGCAAACTTGAACAATACTTATAACATAGCAACAACCTATCCCAAAGTCTCTGTCTCGAAGGGTCTGTATTGTGTGCACAACCAACGTTTCTTCTTCTTTTGTCAAAATTTTCAAAGGTTCGACTTGTTTACAATGTACTTCCTAAAGATGATTCATTAATTTTGTTTTATTAATATTGTAAATATATGCCACTTAAGTTATGCTAAGATTGTTTTCCTTTGCATCATTAATGACTTTTTTTCATAGTTTCTTTATAATAGGATCCGTTTGTCGAACTTGGTTTTTTTATATACACTTAAAATGTACAGACAATAATCACTCATGGTGGGAAAACTTGGACAGATCCACAAGGTAACATTTGATGTTCCAGTCAATGTTATACCAAAACCAAAATTTGCTATTTGACAAATAAAACTTAAAAATCAACTTATATGTTAAGTTCTTAAAAGTAACATCATAAAAATAATAAAGTTTTATTTAATTTATAACTAATTTTTCTCAGCATTAAAAAAAACCGGATAAGTCCAATTTATCTACATTGTTTTGTGTTTTTATTTATATTTACTATTTTATATTACTATTGTGTGGATAAAAATTTATATTACTATTATGTGGATAAAAATAGCTATATTTGAGCATTCGACAGGTGGCTGTAGCATCTGTTAAAGTAACTTAAAAAATAGTCCACGAGTAACTTGCAAAAACATTTAACCAAACACGTTTCAATGTTACCCACTTGTCAATATAATCTCACATTATCTTTTCACTTGTTCTTTAAACACAAAAACAGACGGGAAGTATTTTTTTGAAGGTAATATCACTTGTACTAAAATGAAATTCACAGACTTACTAAAATACTTGCTTTTAACACTAAAGTTGTCGACTTTTGCTCCTCTTTAATGTTATGAAATGCATTAATCCACTTTTAAAAGTGATTAAAAGAAATGTAAAGATTTTTAAAAAATTTTTAAAATTGAGGGTTGCTTATAGAAAAAGTGTATAAACCAGCGTTAGTTTAATTTTTATGCTAAATAATAAATAATCCTCTTTAGCAACTGTAATATCTTCATCTATATTTTTTAATTTTTTTTTTAATCAATATTAAAAAATAATAATAATAAGTTTAATAACGATATAAAACAGAAATATAAATATCATATTTGAAACAGGGCCGCCGAGAGCTGTCACGCCGCCTGGGAGAGCAACCCTGATTGGTGCCCTTATTTATCAAAATTTCCCTGTATAATAGATAAAGGACCTTTTTTTTTTAGGTACTTTCTTTTCATATGGCTTCTTTTCATTATCTGCCGCCCGAGACAAACTGTCTTTTTCGCCTCCCCCCCCCCTCTCTGCGAACAGTGGTTTGAAATAATCAAAAAGTGGCATTAATTCAAGATTTGCGAAAACCCGATATAAAAAGTTCTGATTATGCAAGATTGTTACAAATTAGTCATATTTTCATGTTCTGAAAGAATTTTTTTTTAGACCACTTGGCGCTTCCCCGCAGATGTTCAAAGTTGCCACTTTTTAAAGAACAATTATTTAGTGAAAAAGCAATAATTTCGAACTTTTATTTTATTTCTTAAACCGCACCAGGGAACTTCCATATATTATATATCAATCGGAAGAATATTAAACAGGCTTTCAGAGTTTATTATTAAATATTTTATAAAATTACATTTCACGCCGTGAAAACCCAGAGAAAGATAACTTTTTAGACTAGGAAATAACAGCATGTTTGAATGTGACTATTAAATTCTGTATGTTTCTGTAAAAATCTGAATACGTATGAATAAACTTCGACCCTTCTTCTTTTAATCCAATATAGGCTTTGATGCCGCCCGAACCCGCCCAAGTATAACTATTTTCAATTTAAAAATGTTTCGACTTAAATTGATTTTTTTTTTTACATAAAACATGACAGTTATTTTTATTCAGTGCTAAAAATGACACTCCAACTTTATTTTTAAACATATTCCTTAACATGCATAAAATAAAATAATTAAATTAAAAATATAATCAAAAATGTTGATTTTTTGTAAAAAAATACAAAAGAGGTTTTCCCCAAGTAAGGGGACTTGCGGAGTAAGAAAAAATATGCAAAATAGAAACACTGATATCATTTAATAATAATGGTTTCGAATTATTTCAATTAAATTTTGTAGTTATAGCTGAGTATTTATTCGCTATCGGATAAACTGCTATCGGCTTCAACATCATAGCAATCTTGTTGTCGATAAACATAAATTAGTTCAGGTAAAACCTCTTCATTAACATCCTTACTTCTTGTGGAATTTTCTATCAGTAAAAATTGCAACACCTCTTCTGGTAGTACTGATTTACATACAGACTTCAAACGACTTTTCAAAATAATACTGGAGATATAAGGATCTGATTTTTCTAAACCTCGACAAAAAACTGATATTTTTTGTCGAGGTTTAGATGTTCTTAATTCCTGAGGTTTTAATTCCTGAGGTTTTTCTTGCATGATCCATACAATTTTTTCTATGACATTTGTGAAGACTTTCTCCAGCATTTTCGCCAAAAGTTTCTACTGGCAAAATTAATTCAACCATGATTTGAGCTTCATGAGCTAACACTTATAAACACAAGTAGGAATTTTATACCATGAATATTTCTCATTGATAATTAAAACTGTTTGTAGACAACAATTTTCAAATTTGAATAATTCAATTGGAATTTGACAAGACAAACATATTAATATTGTTCTTAAATGGACAATAAGATTTATATCTATATCCAAAATTATCCTATATCTGAAATAGGATCAGAAAAAGCTCGTCGTACAGTATTGCAATTATTAGGTGAACCAGTGCCACCTGGATGGGGTTTGTCTACAGGTAAATTTAGTTTTTCTCAAAATCTTTTTTGTATAAGACTTTTTCGAGCTTTTACATAACCAGTATTTATTTTTTCTTTTACCTGCCATTGCCTAATATCCAATTTGTACGACAAACGAAGGAGATATTTCATGAAACGGATCCAGCGATGAAATTGGACTTATTCCAAAGAGTAAAAATGCATAATTTGTTTGTGTGGTTTTCAATTTGACTCATTTCAGTAGGTGTTGCTTTACAAAGCGGACACAATTGATAAGTCGGTGTTTCAGTGATTTCCGCTAAAAACTTTTCCATCGATGGCTGTTAAAAATAAAGAGCTTTTGATATTAAAAACTTTTCCATTTGGTAGCCATATTGTAATATCAGAAAGTTCATTTATTTGTCGTTCAACAAAAAATTTTATTTCGAGAATAAGTTCTTTACTTTCTTTACCATACTTTAAGATCATTGGTCTACAAAATGTAACAGAATTAGGAGTTGGATTTGCCCAAAACACAACCCAGTCATATGTTTGAAGTCTTAAGGGTACAATAATAACAGAAAAAAGCGAATCGTCTGATGAACTTTCAAATAACTCATCGAACTTTTGATTGAATTGGAAAAAATTATCTTTTTCTTTACTTTCCAATCTTATTGCCGTGTACTGAGATTTAGTAAAACTATAATTTAATAGAAAAGCAAGTCCCTCTTCTAAATGGCATTTTTTTTATTTCTTTGTCAATGTTTTTATTGATATCATATGCCAACTGTTAATCTTGTAGAATGCACATGTAAATTTTTTCTAAGTTCTTATTACCTATTTGTTTGGCTGTGTATCTTGCTGCTTCGATTATATACTTTGCATCATATTCAGCTTTTTCAGACAGATTAAAAATTGCATTGCTATTAGCTCGTCTTCCTTTGTCTTTAAAAGGCAATGTATGCCGCCCTTTCTTTAATTCTGGCGTTTCTAATACGTTTGAGAGTTTCTAGATAACTTCTTTAAATTCAAAATTAAATTCATGTTCCAACCAGGAAATTGACTTTTTTATACTTTAAGTATTGAACATCCTTCATTTTTTGTTTGCACGTGGTTTGTCATGTTAATAATTTTTTTTCTAATTCTTTTTCTTGAGCACCTTCAATTTTCATAACATTCTTCTACTCCAAAAATTTTAAACATTCCGACATTTTAATAACATCACCGGCCACAAATGAAATAAAATCCTTATTCTTTAACTTCATTTAAGACAATTTGTACTTGATTATTTATTTACACAATTTTAAATCAACAAAAAGATTTTTTGTAAATTCTTTCAACTTGCGAAAGCTTTTGAGGTTATATTAATTTAAAGGAAGTATTTTGAAGTTGTATTAATATTAGGTTTTAAAGTTACCACAAATATATCTTTTTATGACAATATTATGCAATTTGATTGAAAATGACCTTATTGTTTTATGTAAAAAAATAAAAAAATAAAAATCAATTTATAACTAAGTCGAGATACGTGAAATAGTTCTGTACATTTTTTATTACGCTTGCACGTTTTAATTTACTGCACTTTACACGATGACTAACGAAAACAAAAACAAAACAAAAGATTTTAAAACGCTGCGTTGCAACGTCTTCGAAACTACTAATAATATTATACTAAATGATTTTTACGACTCTGATGCGCAAATTTTTCACAGAAATAATTTTGATTCGAAATACTTTGAAATAGAAACTTTTAAAACTGAACTCGAAACTTTAAAAAATAATTTTACTGCAATACACATAAATATAAGAAGTATAAACAAAAATTTTGATAAACTAAAACACTTTCTAATAGATTGCAACTACTCATTCAGTATGATTTGCATAACTGAAACGTGGTGTTCTGATGAATCATTTTAGTCTGGACGCTACGTGTAACTTTTTCTTGGAAATGAAGTGGACATTACAAAAACTAGTTAAATAGGTTAAGGTTGATATCTTGAATGAGAAAAACTTTACGTGCTTTTCTGAAAGTGCTTAAAGGGTCAAATTTGGGCCCTTATGTGGTACTGAAGACGTCATGCTGATATTTTTTTTTTTAAATTAAACTAAAAAATACATATTTACGTCAAACGTTAGATAATCTCTTGAGAAAACCTTTTAATAAATAAAAAAATCTTGAGAAAAACTTACGAGCGATTCTAAAAGTGCTTTAAGAGTCAAATTTGAGCCCTTACTTAGTACTGATGACGTCACGCTAATAATTTTTCCAAATTTCGTGAATAAAAAAAAGAATAACCAAAAAGAATTTCGTGAACAGATTTTTAAAAGGGAAAATATTACAAGGGTCGAAGTTCTTAATTGATGACTTCATTTACATCAAGGATTAACACATTTTCGGTTTTTTGCATGCGTGTATGTGTGTGTGCGTATATATATATATATATATATATATATATATATATATATATATATATATATATATATATATATATATATATATATATATATATATATATATATATATATCATAAATAAATATTAAATCAGTTTCAAAAAATCCTGAACTTGCATCGGAATCAGTCGAATAATATTCTGTTAAAGTGTCGTCCCAATCATTTGTGTTTTCACAAGACGAACAGTTGCACAAATCCGTACAAGTCAATCCATGCGATTGACAAAGAAAAACCAGTGTTTCACATTTTGACTTTTTACACGCACAGGAAATTAACTGCAAAACGTCTTCTGGAGCAGGTGGAATGAGCATCAATTCAACCTCAAGTTGATCGCCAATTTCTCGCCATCCATATCCATTGGGTTTTGGAATATTGGGATTTGCCTCTAGTGATCGTTTGACAATTGCTGTTACATACGAAACTCTCTTGCAATGACACATTAGAGCATCCCTAGTAGGTGGAAGCTTTTGGGGTTCCGGAGCTTCTTTCTTGGCAATAAACTTGAGGTATCTTCCTTCGTTTGTATCACTGCATTTCAATCCATATAATTGGCATATAAACTTTTCTATTTGGTCGAAATGGGTTGCATCAAAGGTAAAGAAGTCCCCAACCTTAGAAAAAATTGACTTGTACTCTTCAGATTGTCTCATAAGTTTGAAGAATTTTGACTTGCCAATCCCGTACTTAAATGCACTTGTGTATTCGCTCCCGCTAAATGCATGAAGAGCAGGAAGAGCTTTGCAACAATCAGTACCTAACTGTGAGGTAATCAGATTTATATCAAGAGTCCACCTTTCAGAAGAAACGCCAATATCCACAAATAAGTGTATTTCAAGTTGGTTTTGGAAGTACAAAGCGTAAAAAGCAATATCTGTGTCAACCGTGTGAATGCAAACGGTTTCGAAACCAATAGATGCATCGTGTTTAGAGCACAAGAATACTTATGTATCAGCCTCTTCTTGAGTTGTATGCAGTGATACAACTTCCTCGCTTGAAACCTTTATGTATAATATAATTTTATAAGATACGCTACAAAAACAGAAACAACTTATACCACGTAAATAAATAAAACAAAGTAATAATTTTTAATTGCTTATATAATAATATTTCTGAGAGACCAAGATTCTCGGCTTTAGCTTTGGACTGGAGCAGAACTTCAAGCACTGTGCTCAAGTTTGGAGGCAATGAGTTAATAGCAGGAAGATAGCTAATAGTGTGGATGTCTTCTGAGATCCTTTTAGGTGTAATTAGGTAGTTAAACCCAGTCCAGCTTGGGATATCACTAGAAAAA
Organism: Hydra vulgaris; assembly: GCF_038396675.1. Lineage (NCBI taxonomy): Eukaryota > Metazoa > Cnidaria > Hydrozoa > Anthoathecata > Hydridae > Hydra > Hydra vulgaris. The sequence goes on from NC_088921.1 coordinate 50,486,020, forward strand.
TGATATAGTAAGGTCCAAAAGAAATCCAGCTTCTCTGAAACTACCAGTAACTTACTGTCTTTTGATAACGCGTTTGTTTGACGTAGGTAATCTGGTTCTTCTCGATTATGCTTTACGTACAGAGGCAACTCTTTCTCAATTGCTTTAAAAGTTTTTTCTCTTTTTCTTGAAATTATTTCGTTAACCTCTTTTTTGTGTACTTGACCAATGTTTTGTAACTGAATGACAATACCATTTGTGACGTGCATAGAAGTTCCATTTAAAGTTTCAGGATTTATGTCGTTGTTGTCCCAAACGAAGGTCACAAATTTTGAGGGCTGGAGAACAGATAGACAAAAACTTTTGAAAATTTGATTTTGCATTGCATTTTGTGCAAGAAATGTTTCTAAATAATTTACTTTTTATAAGAAATTCCATGTCCTAATTTACTTAGCCATTTCACTAACTCTTTTGATCCAGTTTTTCGTTTGGTACTTAACCCTAATAACATGTGTTTAGAGCATCGAGGATGGCCGTTTGTTACGCTATAAATAACATCTTCACAAAGAGAGTTTATTTTGACAATTCCACTTTTACTAACTCTAACACAAAATAGAATTTTTGCAAAAAGTTGATGCAGAAGAGGTGGAATTTCAGTTTTAACTCTTAGTAATTCGTCTTCATTAGGAGGCCATTTAAAGTATGTTTTTTTCATAGACAAAACCTCGCTGCGAATCTCTTTTGCGACATGATCGATAAGCTGTTCAATCGGTTTTGCATTATTCTTTTTTTCTAATTTCTCAATTGTTTTTAAAAAAACTTCAATGATTTTTCCCTTCTCAATAGTATCGTTATATAAGAAAGAATAGCCGAATTTTGGTGACCACAACTGAACAGACCCGCCGAATTCTGCAACTACAGCATCCTGTAAAGTCCTTCTATCTGTGCAGTTTTTCTTTGTAAAATTCAAATAGCTTACTTGTATGAATAATCTCTAAGTTGTCTAATACGTGTTCTTTCACATAGTCGAAGAGCAAACACATAATTGCATTTTCTGTTGTAATAAAAGGAGTTTTTTGGGGTCTTGTATATTTAAGGTAACAAAACCGATGATAATATAACTCTAAGAAAATTATAGGTTGCCATTCTGTGCCTGATATACTAGCCATGAGTCGTGGGTTGTCAGCTTTACTTTCAGCGTTTTCTTTTAACACGTTTGCTGCACTTTCCGTTACGCATTTTGTACGTGTTTCATATCCGTTCCTATCTTCATTAGTCTTTTTGCAATAGCAAATACAACATTCTTCATCCGCAATAATTTTTTCCTAAAACAAGGGAGTTATTTTAACTTTGAAGTAGTATATAAAACAATAAAAAACGTGAAAACTGAGGGTAATATTATTTACTTTGCAATTCCCACCCAAAAGTTTTTTAATTTAACTGATCTATCTCTTTTCCGAGCTGAGATTCTGCGCTTAGATGAGGATACATTATTCACGCCTACATTCTCGTTAACTTTTTCTGCTCTACTTTTCCGATGTTGTAGAACTTTTAATGTTTTTATATTTACATACTTATCGTAACATCTTTGATGGAACAAGAGAGTTGTTGGGCACGTATCAGGTAGAATGTTTATGATTTTAAAGTCATTTCGAATTTGACTATATTAAAAAAAAATATTATTATCAAATCCATGCTATTTATTGTTTTTTCCGTACCATTGTTTTAGGCATATATAAAAAAAAAAATTGAGTTGGACATTTAGTTTGTGACTTACCAAGCATTCTTCTCTTTCGCAAGCGCATTTTCAGTAAAACCCCGCAGTTTTATTATTATGGGCAACTTCTCCTTGATGAAGTATGCAAGCATTTTTAAATTCTTTTCTAGGAACTAGATTAAGATGCTGTGTTTTTTTGCTACCCGCCATTATTTACTTTAATATTAATAAATAAATAAAAATAAATAAAACACGTTTTTTAGTAAACAGTTTTTGAAAAGTAAAAATTTTTTAACGTAAACAAATAACGGGAAATAATAAAATAGTTGTAATTTAATGAATTTAAATTTTCTTTTTTAGATTCATTAAATTACAACTATTTTATTATTTTAATACAATATTAAAAAAACAATTATAATAAAATTTGTTTTTAAAAAAGGTTTATGAAATTTTGATTAAATAATACTTAAATAATTATATTTAAAACATTTAATTTTACATATTATCAAGTTGATAATTTGTGAAAAGTAAATCAATGCTTTGCGGTTTTCGATTTGTAAACAACATGGCGGATAATTTATACTTGAAATCCTTTCAATAAGTTGCATTTATTTTTGTCTCTAACTAGAGTTATAAGCAGTTTCCAAGTGGCACGTAAAAATTTTTAAACTTATTAAGTTACAAGGAACAAGTCTATATAAAAATTAAAATGTCCACTCAAAATGTTTAGTTTTCCTTTTTTTTTTACATGTAGCGACCAGACTATTTCAAACGAACACAAATTTTCAAATTCCAAATTATAAACTAATATCTTTTGAAAGAAAAACAAACAAAAGGGGAGGAGGGATCGCAACGTATATCCGAGATAATCAAGTGTTTAAAGTAAGACCAGACCTCTCCATATCAGACACTGATAGCGAAGTCTTTACTATTGAGATAACGGGTAATAAATCAAAAAATATTATAATTTCCACTTGCTATAGACCTCCAGAAGGTGATATAACTAATTTTTCAAATTTCTTAAATGAAATCTTTCTTAAAATAAATGACAAGGGAAAAAATATTTTCTTTATAGGAGATTTAAATATTAACAGTCTAAATTACAAAGAAAACGCGGTAACTAAACTCTTTTTTGATAATCTGTTTCAATTATGTATCCTTCCAATCATCAACAAACCTACTCGGATAACCCCAACCTCCGTCTCTGCAATAGACAATATATTAACAAATACATTTCTTGAAACTTCTTTAAAAGCAGGAATTATCAAAACCGATTTATCAGACCATTTTCCTATTTATTTTTCATCTCAAGATTTAAGAACCTATAATAATCCTAAAACTAAAGTTTATAAAAGAAAAATCAATCAGTTCTCTATTAAAAACTTTAAAGACTCGCTATCGGTAGTAAATTGGGATGAAGTGTATCAAGAATGTATAAATATTTTTCTAGATCATTACAATAAACATTTTCCTGTTGAAGAGAAATAAATAAAGCTAAAGTATCTAAACTGCCCATGGATAACTAAGGGGATTAGAAAATCATCAAAAACAAAGCAAAAACTCTATATCAAGTATTTAAAAAACAGAAACGAAACTAACTTAACTACATACAAGGAATACAAAAATCTATTTGAAAAAATTAGAAAAAATTCAAAAAAAGTATATTATTCAAAACAACTACAAAAAAGCAAAAGTGATATTAAAAAAATCTGGAACATATTGAAAGAAATAATAGGTAAAAACTATACTAAATCAAATAATTTACCCGATAAAATTATCGTTAACGAAACGGAATATATCGACAAAACTTCTATCGCTGAAAACTTCAATAGCTTTTTTGCCCTAATATGGCTTCAAAAATTCAATGCCCTGGTATCTCCTTTGAAACCTATATCACAAACTAACATTTCTGTTTAAATATTTTCTCTGGACTAAACCATGAAGAACTGGGATAGACGACATTTGTAGCTATATAACTGTAAATGTGTTTCCGGAAATAAAACAACCAATCTATGAAATGTTTAAATCTTCAATTATTACAGGATCCGTACCGAATAAATTAAAAATAGCTAAGGTAATACCAATATTAAAAACCGGTGATGCATTTACACTAAATAACTACAGACCTATCTCAGTGCTACCTGTATTTTCAAAACTTTTGGAGAGAGTAATATACAATAAACTGTATAAATATCTAACAAATAACAAAATCCTAAATGAAAAACAGTTTGGCTTCCAAAAGCAACATTCAACCGAACACGCAATTCTTGATCTTATAAATAATATAAATGACTCCTTTGAAAACAAAAAATACGTCCTTGGAGTCTTTGTTGATTTATCTAAGGCATTTGACACCGTAGATCACGCTATCTTAATTAGGAAAATGGAAAAATATGGGATAAAAGGTGTTGCACTAAACTGGTTCAAAAATTTTTTACTAGACAGAAAACAATGCGTTATTGCTCATGGAGAAAAATTTTCAAAATTACTCAAAATAAAATGCGGTGTCCCCCAAGGTTCCATTCTTGCACCTCTTTTGTTTTTAATATACATAAACGATCTTCCTAAAGCCTCAAGTAAATTGGACTTCATAATGTTCGCGGACGACACCAATTTATTTTATGCATCCTCATCAATTACAGAACTTTATGAAACTACAAATGCTGAACTTAAAAAAATAAACAGTTGGTTAAAATCTAACAAATTATCGCTAAACACAGAAAAAACCAAATACATTCTTTTTCATTCTAACCTTAAAAAAATACCACCCGATTTACCTTCGCTAAATATAGATACTAAAGAAATAGAGAGAACCCAAGCAACTAAATTTATTGGGATACTTATTGATGAGAACTCAATATATTCAAAAATTTGTTGTTTATGCTTAAATATAAACTTGGACTTGTTCCTTCTTACTTTTCAAAGAATTTTTTCCAAAATAGCAAAAATAGATACCATACCAGAGGAACGGGAAACTTCAGCGTACCTTTTAAAAAAACAAATCTCTCGCACTTTTCCATTTCGTACCGTGGTCCTTATCTATATAACAAATTAATATCAAAAAATACTCAACTAGAAAAATCGAATAACTTAAATACTCTGAAAACGTTATTAAAAGATCTCATTTTAAACACTAACAACTTTATGAATTTTTATTAACTCAAAAACATTTAAAACTATGTATAAAACTAACTTTTTCCGAAACTAATGTAAACTCTAATAACTCAAAAAACTTTAAATAACTCAAAAAACTCTAAATAATTCAAAAACAACAGCAATAACAAAAGCACAAAAGCAAATAATAGGCTTATTTATCAACACTCAAACGACTATATATAACCTATTTAGCAAATCGTGTACCTACTTATATTAATATGTATTGAAATAAAATTAAAAAATTAAAAACTACTTTTTGTTTGCTTTCTTTGTTTTTTTTTGCATTTTGGATTTTTATTCTCATTCTGCCGAAAACCAATAACATTTTTTTGTTTTTTTAAAAAAATATATATATAAACTTGTTTTAAATAAAAGCATAGCGGTTTCTTGATGACAAGACCGTCGGTCTTCTGCAAGTTTTCCGCGTTCTTTGAAGTAATTTCTAATACTTTACAGTTTTACATTATATATTCTTTTGTATAACGTAACTTTGTAATTATTATTATTATTTTTTTTTTTAAATTTTACTTACTCTGTAAAGATTCTATTATATTTTACGAATTTGTAAGGATTAAAGAACAAAAAAAATTGAATAAAAAAAAAAAAAAAAAAAAAAAAAATTAAGCAACATTTTTAAATTGAAAATAGTTATCCTTGGGCGGGTCCGGGCGGCATCAAAACCTATATTGGAGTAAAAGAAGAAGGGTCGAAGTTTATCCATACGTATTCAGATTGCTACAGAAACAAACAGAATTTAATAAAAGTCACATTTAAACATGCTATTATTTCCTAGTCTAAAAAGTTATCTTTCCCTGCATTTTTACGGCATGACAAGTAATTTTATAAAATATTTAACAATAAACTCTGAAAGCCTGTTTAATATTCTTCCGATTGATATATTATATATGGAAGTTCCCTGGTGCGGTTTAAGAAATAAAATAAAAGTTCGAAATTATTGCTTTTTTACTAATTGATTGTTATTTAAAAAGTGGCAACTTTGAGCATCTGCGGGGATGCGCCTCGTGGTCTAAAAAAAAAATTCTTTTACAACATGAAAATATGACTAATCTTGCATAATCAGAACTTTTTACATCGGGTTTTCGCAAATCTTGAATTAATGCCACTTTTTGATTATTTCAAACCACTGTGCGGTGGCCCTGATTCGAAAACAATCAATTTTTTTTGCAAAAACAAGTTTTATATTTTCTTTCGAAATTTAATAATTTGATATTAATTGAGTTTCGAAAAAATTTGTCAAGGTAACCTCGCCGTATCATTTCATCATTGGAAATCGGGATCAGCGTGTTTCAGCGTTTGCTTCTAGAATTACGCAATATTTGTCGAATAATAAAAAACTTTTTATTATTTATATCCATTTTCTGTAATACTAAATATTTTATCATTTTCCTCATTATTATCATTTTCTACATTATAACTAAATATTGTTAGTGTTGTCGTGGTCCTTATAGCTATAAAGCATGTATGCACCTGTATTTATATTATTTTCTATTGGTCAAAGTTTAATAACAAAAAAACGAGTCAATCATTCCTTTGTTTGCAAAATTACTATTTTCCTTTTCCATTCTAAAGATTGTGTTTTGCTCAGCAAAGCCTTATAGCATTTGTTGTTTTTTTTGTTTGCTTTCTTCAGGATTTTAAGTCAGAAGTCTTTTATATGTAAAATTAGAAGCATGAAAAATGAAATAATATATTAAACATAAATCGTATCGTTAATAACATAAAGTTTCTCACATCATGAAGCAATCATTGGGAGTGACTAATAATTAATAATAGAATAAGCAGAATTATCAAAAATATTATGACATTAGGAAACTAGCGTTAAAAATCTGATATTATAATTTTGACTTTCCTGATTATTGCTACAAGATAGCATAAGACCCTAGTTGAAGATTAGGTTAGTAACTTTCGTTATATATATATATATATATATATATATATATATATATATATATATATATATATATATATATATATATATATATATATATATATATATATATATATATATATATATACGCTTTTAATAAAGTGTTCAATTTTTCAATTATATTATTAGTATAACTTTTTTTGTCTGGGATTAGGATATTTTTTAGGGAATAATTAAAATTATTAGTTTCCATGTTTATTTTATGTAAAATATAATTAAGAGTGCTCAACAAGTATAGACCTGGAGCTTAATACATATAATATATATATATATATATATATATATATATATATATATACATATATATATATATATATACATATATATATATATATATATATATATATATATATACATATATATATATATATATACATATATATATATATATATATATATATATATATATATATATATATATATATATATACATATATATATATATATATATATATATATATATATATATATATATATATATATATATATATATATATTATGACATTAGGAAACTAGCGTTAAAAATCTGATATTATAATTTTGACTTTCCTGATTATTGCTACAAGATAGCATAAGACCTTAGTTGAAGATTAGGTTAGTAACTTTCGTTATAAATATATATATATATATATATATATATATATATATATATAATATATATATATATATATATATATATATATATATATACTTTTAATAAAGTGTTCGATTTTTTTAATTAAAGAAATAGTATAACTTTTTTTGTCTGGGATTGGGGTATTTTTTAGGGAATAATTAAAATTTTTATTTTCCATGTTTATTTTATGTAAAATACAATTAAAAGTGCTCAATAAGTATAAACCTGGAGCTTTATATATATATATATATATATATATATATATATATATATATATATATATATATTTATTTATTTATTGATAAAAGGTTGTATTCTGCTGGAAATACAACTCTCGTCTGTTTAAGAGTGATCGATATCTTTTTGAAAAAAATAGATCAAATAATATTAAAATATTTTAAATGAAAAAATACAACTTTTTCATGGAACTTGAAGTTTCATGCCATTCGGCAATCATCAGCTATATTATTATTATATTAATATTATGGAATAATATGGCTGATGATTGCCGAATGGCATGAAACTTCAATTTCCATTATAAAGTTGTATTTTTTCATTTAAAATATTTATATATATATATATATATATAATATATATATATATTTATATATATATATATATATATATATTTATTTATATATATATATCAATGTTGTACACAAATATAAGTCCTTTTAACTTAAAAGTTTATAAAGTAAAATAACTTAATATTTTTATGATATATTTTTATAATATAAGAAGTATTTAGTTGAGAGATTTTATAATGTGTATATATTCATGTGTCTTATCTACATCCTACTTTTATATATTGTTTAGCTAGAAAATGATTGATGTTAATTACACTCTTGATTGTCCACTTTGGCCTGATGCCCCACACCAATGCTCTACAGTAATGATTATACAGCGTTTTGTCTCAACAGTTTCATTGTTAGGTTGTTTATTTATAATTGTTGTCATATGCCTGTTTCGTGCTTATCGTATTTTTATACAGCGTTTAATTTTGTTTTTAAGCATATCTGCAGCGTTTCAATGTATTAGTTATGTAATCAGTGATCTATATACTAATAACTTTGTTTGTCAATTTCAAGCATTCATTATGCAATATTTTTCATGGTCGACTTTGTTGTGGGTGGTTGTCATGACTATGAATATAATACTTTCAATTTATCAGGTTTCTGCTTCTAAATTTGAAAAGTATTTTCATCTGGTTGCGTGGATTTTGCCCTTTTTTTGGGCTTCTTTACCTTTTAAAGGTAATAACTATGGTCAAGCAGGGGTTTGGTGTTGGATAAAAAGAGATGCTACTGCACTTCGCTTTGGAACTTGGTATATTCCAAAATTTATTATTATATTTCTACTTGTATTAGTATTTTCATTCATACTTTTGAGAGTAGTAAGGCAAAATAAACAATGGAAAGGTACTCACAATACAACTGATGCCAAAGAAAATGTGTTACTTATTAAGGAAGTAAAGCAACTTGCAGCTTACCCATTGATCTATGCTATTCTTTCTTTACCAACATTGATCTATCGAATTGAAGATGCTGTTCATCCTAATCAGCTTCCAAAATACTATTTGCTTATATTGAGTGTGCTTATTTCTCCTGCTATTGGAGCAGTAAATGCTTTAGCATTTGCATTTTATGGAGATATTCGGAATAAATTGTCTTTTTCTCAACTAAAGTTTGCAACACTATCATGTTTTAGAAGTTCAACAAATTCTAATGTAATTCACAATTACGAAGTAGATGATGAAGCAAATATAATTAATGATGAGTACAGCAGCTGATTTGATTTAGCTTTTTTTTACTTTTAATTTGCTGCTTGTTTTTTTATATTGTAAATTTTGTGCAAACTTTATGGTTTAAGAGACATTTGGTAATAATAAATTGGTAATATATTTTTGAAAATGCAAACAAAATGTATATTACTATTCTGATTTATATTATACTTTTGATGATAATTTTTATTTTTAAGTGTTATATAATTTTTTCTAAAAAACTGCAAAATTACATTTATTCTACACTCCCAATTTAACTGTGTTATTTATAGGTGGTAAGTATTATAAAATAATTCATAATCATAGTTAAGCGGTTCTACTTTAAATCAGCAAAGTTATTTACTTTTTACTTTTTTTTTTTTTTTTTTTGATTATTCACCTCCTCAAGGCCGAGAAGGCCATTACAGATGAGAAAGCTACTTAATAGTGGTTATAACTCTCTCTTAACTCTATAACTCTGAAACACGAACCTTGATGAACAAGGCCGCTGCGGGGAGAAACAAGTTTACATATGTACAATCCTATCTAAAACACATTGGGACCAAAGAGACTTCAATTTTTTTTTTAAGACTTAAACCATTTTTTCTTTTATACAAAAGTATTATCATATTGTTTTTGTTAAAGATATGATAGCAATGCATTTTGATTTCTTTATACTTCCTTTTTAGATAAAACTTATTTTGAAAATGTAATAAAAGTTCTTAATTTTTTACTGATTCTTGAAAAACATTTAAATAATTTTTATCACTGGATATTACTTTTTTAAAGAGGTCATATAATTTATTTTATTATATTTCTTATTAAATATTTTGTATCAAAAAAATAAAATTTATATAGTAATTACATTTTTACAAACATTTATAACAAATTAAATTTAAAGTCATAGTTATTAGTATGTAATAAGTGTGTAGTAAAATTATTGTTTTTATTAGATACAATTTAAGTTTAGATAACTCCCTATATAAACTAAATTTTTGACATAAAAAAGAGTTAAATTTAACAGGTAGTTTAATAAATTTTAATTGCGGAAAGATTGTTGTACTCGAATTTAAATCATAAAAAGTAAAATGGCTACAAAAACTTTGGTTGACAGATCTACTTTTTGTTTATCTACTGAAGTAAATCCTTTTGTTTATCTACTGAGGTAAATCCTTTTGCAAGAAAATAAAACATTTGTTGTTCAAAGCAAAAGTTGTTTTAACTCCTTCACAAAAGTTGTTTTCACTTCTTCATAAAAGTTGTTTCTCTAAATAGTAAAACAATTACAGGTTATGCCTGAGCTGTCAAATGAAAAGTGGAGCAAAAGTGATGATTGCTACTCTGCGCAAAGTTTTAGGAAGTTTCTATAGAGCCTGTATTTTTCCATATTTTTTAGTCATCTTTCTAAATTTGAAAATCATATTTTTAATTACTGCAATGTGTAGATTACTACGATGTAAGTTTTTTTGATACTAAAGGTTGATACTAAATGCGGTGTAGTTTTATGAGATTTTTAATTTACGAGTAATCATTAGTGTTTTTGATTGTTAAATGAAAAATGATTTAGATGAGTTCTTGAATAGTGTTGTACAATGGTTCTGATTTATAGCCATTGTTTAAATGTGAAAATAAGCTATTCAATCTATTATGGCGTTCTGGGAAAAGAACTTGTTTATTGTATAAAGTAATATCTACACTTAATTCAAAACGAATTTTTATCATTAATGATTGTTGGTACAGTAAATGTTCAGAAAAAAAATCAGTAAAATCATACATAAAAGTCTTTATGAACTGAATTAATTCTTAAATTTAGCATCTTGATCTGGATTAAATTGATTAAATGGTTTCTCCACCTGAACTTCATTTGTTAGTTTTCTTTGTTTCTCTGCTTGAAATTTTTATATTAGATATCTGACTGAGATTTTATGATTGGCCTCTTAAGAAAAATGTCATTCAACAAGGCTACGTAAAGGCTGGGATTAAAATAATTCAAACAAAATATTAGATAAATTAGATTATAATTAAAAAGAGAAATACTTTGTGGACAGTTCACATTCTACTGTGTCATGTATAGCCAAATTTGGAACACCATAACCAAAGATGAAGTAACTGCTTTTTGCTTTGATGAGGTAAGTTAAACTAACAGGGATAAAATTTAAAATATAAAAATAACATTTTTTATATATATGTTGTTTTATGCTTTATATTTAATAATATATATATACATACATACATACATACATACATACATACATACATACATACATACATACATACATACATACATACATACATACATACATACATACATACATACATATATATATATATATATATATATATATATATATATATATATATATATATATATATATATAACTTCAATAATTTGATATTTGTAGATACTAATATAACGCTTGCACACAGATCATCGTCATTTTTTTTAAAGATTCTGATCTGTGTTTAACATGTAAAATTTTGGTGGTCAATTTTAGAACTTGTAAAATATATTTACTAGGAATACAATAAAACAAACTGTGATGATGAATATTTAAGGCTTGATAAAAATGATTGGACAAAAAATAGGCTATTAAAATTAATCATTAAAAAAATGTTTTGTGTCACCAGAAGTAGGTCTATGCAGCATATAAGATTAAGTACACAAACCATAAAACTCTAAATTTTGCAGTCTTTAAGGGTATCTTGCTTGTACAAAAGTTCGACCAAAAAATTGGAAGGGCACAATTTTATGGAATCAGTTTCTAAAAAAAGAAATAGTCAATTTCTTTTTTAAGAAATTATTGATTATGCTCCTCCACTAAAAACCCGTTTTGTTGGCCCTGAGGTATTAATGTTATTAGTGGTATTAGTGACAGATGCATAAGATGGTTGGAAAATTTTCTTTTACATGAAAGTAACGATTGACTATCACATCTGCAAGATAAAATAAAATTTTTAATTTAATTGGTAAAAATTTAAGAAATTTTTTATTTTGAAACTTAAAAACATCTACTAATATCCTTTGTATACATACATTTGCTGTTTTTAGCAAAGCTAACAAATTTTATTTATTTAAAACTTCATTTTAAAAAGAGTGCATATATAGTGACAATATGATATACAGTATTTTCAAAATTTTTATTTATAATTTATAATAAATTTATAATAAATTCTTATTAGATGTATACTTAATATATCAATTAAGAGTTATTAGATACACAAAGTAAAAGATTTATAAAGTACTTTATAGTAAAATGTTTAAAAGTTAAAGTTCTTTTGAGTTTTTTTAGAAAATTGCACAATGATTTGATAAAAGGTATCCTAACTGAACTGGTAGTTGAAATTTTTATACAATTTTTTTTTCAATTTTTTAAAGTCTACACATGTTTTCATATATAAACTTTATAACTTTATACATGAAACTTTCATGTAAGAATACATGAAACTTTCATGTAGGAATACGTGAAGCATTCATGTAGGAAGTTTGTTTGTAAATAAATCTTTTGATTCATTTACAAAGTTTTTTTTAGTTACCTTTTCCATTTTCAGTCTGTTTTATGTTTTATTTTATTATTATAATACTTTGTGTCTTTATGTATTAACATACTTTATGTAGATATTTATCATGTTTACTTAATGTTGTACAAATGTTTTTATAAAATGATTTACTTATAGATATATAATAATGACTAAGCATTCTTTTGTTACTACTAAATCTTTGTTCATTCATCTTGTTGGTTTTGTATGGTGTAGTTTTGGTACTTACAATGGACATGTTTATTACAGCATGCCATCATACCAAAATTATGGTGGACGCTTCCAATTTTTGACTATGTGGGCATCCTACCTTTTGTATCTTGGAACTGCTATCGGCACTCTTGTTGATTCTATACATCTAAAGAACAAAAACAATGAAAATAAACATCTAAAATCGCCTCTTTTACTAATTCGAGATGATTTTAGTGTGGTATGGGGAACATTGAATTGCTTAGTTCCAATATTATATTGGTCTGTTGCTTACTTTGATCGAGAAGGTATTCATCCAAAGGAATTACAGCATTTGTTACCATTCAATGGTTGGTATAACCATTATTTACATACTATTCCTGCTTTTTATGTGCTCTTGGCAATTACAAATGTAAATTATGCTCATCCACCGCTTCGCAGAGCTATAGTTTATATAGTTACTTTATTTTTAAGTTACTTATGTTGGTTAATTTGGTTAGCAAATCTAAATGGAGTATACGCGTACCCATTTCTAAATGCATTGAGCAAAGAAGGCTTTGTGGTTTTCATTATAGGCTCGTGCTTGGTTGGGTTTTTATTGTATATAGTTTTAAAATCAGTCTCAACAATGTTGTGGAAAACTTGTGACTCAGATGCACTTCGTTCAAAGCTTAAAGAAAACTAGAATTTTTATGTGACATTAACATGCTCTATTAATTAAATTTTTTTTATAAATTTTTCTGTTTTTGTTTTATTGGTTATGTTCTTTTATATATTGTATGAATTTTTATCTAAAACTGTTTTAGTTGTGTTTAAATCAAAGGATTTTAGTATTTCTTGTTTACTGTTGTCAATCAACATAAATTTTTATACTTTATCTTAAGACTTTTATAAGCATAAAAACTTCTAATAATGGTGACGTTTTAAAAACTAACAACGGCGTTAGTGTTTGTTATGCAATAAATATTACCCAGCAAATAAATTTTAGTTAAATTTAATTTTTTTTGTCTTTTAAGTTTTTTCCTAAATTTACGTCTGTATTTTGAATTTTGAAAAAAAAAAAAAACGTTAAACGGAGACCAAATATAAAATATTTATTAAATATGATAGATTACATGCAAAAGTTAGGTTATACGTATGTTATGAAAAATATGATAGATTACATGCAAAAGTTAGGTTATACGTATGTTATAAAAAATAAAGAATGAAGTTCCATTAAGAAGATTATCTTGTCAAGCAAACTATCGATACCATTAGATGTTTTTTGGGCAATCATTTTGAGTAACGGTTGACTTTGTTTTAATTGTGAACTAAATAGTATAAGTTATGAAGTAAGTTTGGGGAGACCGTAAAACTTCGTACATGGGGAGAGAATAGACATTTTGAAATCTCCTACCCTGTTAACATTAGGGCAATTTTTTCTATGGTCGATGTGTTAGTAGACACACCAACCTTAGCTTAAAACAGTTAAGAGCCAGAGTATAAAAAAGTTCTTTTGTTTCTTTAATGTAAAATTATAGTTATAAATTCTGCCAGAGTTGATGCAACTTTTTTAGAATTAATAGTTACTTAGAGACGTTTTGGGAATGTAAGCATTTATAATTAAGCTTGTAACGATTCCCTTAATTTTTTTAATACACCCTATTAGGGAAGACTTCAGACAGTGTCCTAAGTCTTCTCCAATACTATTGTAATAATTGCAACGAAAATAATTTCCATTGGACAATTATTGAAGTTTTGTAAATTTCTATTTGCATAATCATTAATGAAAGGTAGATCTATAATAGCAACAGATACCCCGGTAAAAGAAACACTTGCAGCACAACCAAGAAAAAGTAGAAACAGGAAAAATATATATATTATCTAGTTTTTTTTTATTAAAGAACGTAACAAATGAGGAGTGGACTTGCAATACCAGATAATTTGCTTTAAAAAAAAAGACTTAACAATGTTTTTTTGTAGTACTAATACTCCTACACCTTTACAAATAAAAATTATATTTAAAAGCCACACTTTATCTGCCTTAAATTATTTAGTCCGTGCAAAACCAGTTAAAACAAAAAATTTTAGTCGATGCAAAACAAGACAAAAATTTTATCCAATAAACATTCTGCTTTAAAAACGCTTGTAATCAATAACGTTAGAAAATACAAACGTCTTACTAATCAACAATCCTAGGAACAAAATTCCTTGAAAGCAGCAGTTAAATCAGTAATGAAGAGTGAAATAGACTATAAGCAGGCATTGTTAACATTTTGTGTTCCAACAACGGACTGTCAAATCGACTTCAAAATCAAAAAAACTTCAAAAGGGTTGTTTAGAACTAAGAAATTGTGCAGTAAAAAAACTTGGGAATTTTAAATCAGTTTTATCTTAGAACAAGAGTGAGAGTTAGATAAGTACCTAATTTTTTCAGAGAGTCACTTGTTTTCAGTTACAATGAAAGATTTGCAAGAATCTGAAGCTGAAAAAAATAAAATACAACCACTGATCTCAAAATATAACTAGATAGCGTCTACGGTAAATTTTTTAAAGCCAGTTTTGGCCTTCCAAGATGGCGACGGTTCTGGTTGATTACAAATGAAGAAATTTTTGTTACGAACTTTTATATCATTTATCTTAATATTAATACAGTAATTTAATAGTAATTCACCGTTCCTACCTTACACTGATAGAAAAAAAGGAAATAGCCTTATAACTAGAGAACTGTTTAACATTTTGAAGTCATTTTTTTAACAAATAATTAATTAAGAGATATTGTTTATTTAAAAAAAAAATTGTGTTTTGAAAATTGTGTTGGAATTTTTTTTTGTTTTCAATAAATTCTTGACTGCTTTTTGCTAAAACTTTTCTTCCCTGTTTCACTGCTGGAAGTTTGCAAATAGTATTGAAAATTTTTTTTATCTTTATTCCAAATAGTTTCCAAACTAAACTCCTTAGGACTTGCTTGACATACATGACAGCACTGAGATGCTAAATTTTTTTTAAGCATTTTTGACACCACAGCATTAAGTGTTTTACCATCATTCATTGTGGTATAAATAGTTGACAAACTTGAATTTATAACAAAAGTATTGTCTTATTGAAGTGAAAAAAAATAGTAAAGTGTTTACTTAATATGCTCTAATGACAAAATTTTATTTTTTAAATGTTCAAACTTCTCTTGAATCAAACTAGCAGTTTCTTTGGCAAAACAAAATGTAAAATGACGGGGGGCAAAATGGACTATTTGGATTATAATTTTCCAAATTATCTTTTTTCCACTATACAGTACAAATACTATAATATCCACCCCTCTCTTCATAGTTGCTGTGTTCTTGGACTCGGATTGGTCACTCTGACCATCGCCTCCCACTTTGCAAATAACATATACGTTATCACGTTCCTCCTGTGCTAAAACTTTAACAGAATTATCTTCATCCTCCAAAAGATACTCAACACTCTAGAAACTGAATGTTTGATCATATTGAAGAGACTACATTTTACTTTTAGTTTCTGAATATTCCACCTACTTTGGATATGTCAATTTTTTGTATTCTTTTAACTTGGTTAAACCTGGAGGAACAAGATGATGATTTTGTGTAACAATTTTCTTAAATTCAGCCCATGTTCTGTCTGTTAGTCTCAAATTGCAAAAAGTATGCGATGATAAATTTGGATCATATAAAGTAGACCTGGGTGCAGTAGAGGGATTAGATGCAAACATTTTTACAGCATGTTTTCTGCCAGTTCTCTTCCCTGAAGATTATCAGTTCTTTTACGTTTCATCTTACTCGTGAATTCTAAAAAAGACATTTTACTTTAAAAGTAATAAAAAAACTTACGAGATATGTTTTGTATTCTATTTTCTTATTCAGAAAGTCTTTGTATTTAGTGAAGAACAAACTGCTTTTTTTTCCACATTTGTTAAAGTTTTTTATCAACTCAAAAGCCAGCCTTTAAAAAATTTTGAAACTAACCATACAGCCAGCATTATTTAGTGCAATAGACTTAGACTGAAAAAATTTGGCACAGGCTTTAAAATTTTTACTTAAGAATATATGCCTTGGGGAAAATGCATGAGTTAAAAGTTTTTTTTGAATAAAACTCACAGTAGTAAAAATGATTTTAAAGCATGAGGTCACAGAGGTCGCCTGAATATTTTTGCATGCCAGTAAAGTCAATTCGCAGTAGCTATATTTTATTCAAAAAAAACGAGGCGACCTCGGTGACCATAGGCTCAAATCAATCATTGTTTTAAGAAATCAAAAAATCAGCAAAAAAATGCTACGCAATAACCTTTTTTTTCTATTTCTAGTTTTACATTTAATTAAATATATGATTATTTTAATTTCGCATAAAAATAATATATAAATTTAACACTTATCATATACTTTAAAAGGATTTTAACAAAAATGCGAGTTTTTTAAAACCTTGAAAAAACCTTAAAATATCAAAAGTTTAGAAAAACTAAAAATAATTTTTTTTTATAGAGAATTAAAAACTGAATGCAAAAAAAAAATCTTAAAAAGTTTAAATATGAAAAATCTCTAAAAAATATGTACAAAATCTTATTTCCGCCAAGCGATGCATAATACGGCGTCGTCGGCCCTGAATATAACACGTTATTTAATTAAAAATAATAAAATTTGAGAAAGTTTTTTTTAGTGGTGAGTCACCTTAATGAAGTCAATGATAAGGTAACAATAAATATCAATGTGACTTACTGAATCATTATACTTAAGCATTGAAAAAAAAAAAGTTTGAACTCCTAAATTTGAGGCTCAAATAAAAGTTATTGGAATAGTATGATTTATTTTGTTAGTCGCGATAAAAATTTTTTGAGTCAGTCTGGGACAAACTGATACAAAAAGTTTGTTCCTGATACAAAAAAATTGATTGATTGTAGGGCTTTTAGTGTTAATTGCTAATTTATCATCTATAATTTTATAAGTATTCCTAGCAAAAACCAATTTTGTTTTGCTCCGAAAAACTCACCAATTGGTTATGCGGGGTTTCCACGTCAAAAATGTTTTTAATTCTACGTGCACATGTTTGAAAATCACATGATAAAAAGGTTTGTTTACACGATTATGGATTTTCAATAAAAATTTAATGTGTATATAGAGATTATATTGCAAATGATTGCTAGTTTTATCTGTTAGATTATTTAGTCTGACTGTTATAAAAAAGTTTTGCGTGCCAATTTGTTTATATCTGCAGTTTTTTCAAATAAAAATTATACATTAATAGTTGTAGTGATTAAATAAACTTACAAAAATTAAGATTATTTAATGATAAAAGCCCGTTGATGTATTTGGCCCCAAATTAGGGTTTTTACGTTATTTGACTTTTTTGAATTTTTATGGATTTTTACATGTCTAAAGCAAAACTGAGTTACTTTGAACAGCATGATTGTGATATGGAAAGAAAGAAACGAACATATTTTTATATTTAGATATAATATAAAAATAATAAACACACACCCACACACACACACACACACACACACACACACACACACACACACACACACACACACACACACACACACACACACACACACACACACACACACACACACACACACACACACACACATTTATATTTGTGTGTATATAATTATTTATTTTAATTTAGAGCACAATGGAGAAGTTTTTTTGCAAATGTGCAAACGTTACTATAAATATACTATCTATAAAAAACTCTAATATTGAGATAAAAGACTTGGTTCATATTGAAGATGTAGAAAATATTATAAGGCCATTCTTCAAAAATAAATTAATCGAAGTAGTCCCTGCAACTAATGGAATAGAAGTGGTATGTTAGGTAGTTATTTCTTGCTCATTGAGCAAGCTTTGTTTGCAATTACTGCAATTGCAATTTTTAGTTTCATTTGCAAAAATAATTGGCTGTTATTTTAAAATAACTGTCAGCTTTAATTGCAAATAAAAAAAACTAATTATAAAACTGACAAATCTATAATGGTTGCTTTTGCTTTTTTAATTGTGAACATTATTTTTTAAATCTTAGTATTATCTATGTTTTGACTTTTTTTTAATTTTTACTTAACTAAGAAATTTAGTTTAAAAATAATTATCTAACTAATGTATTCTGAATTTAATAAATAAATGTGAATGAAAAATCAAATACTTTATTTTCAATTCAAGCTAAAAAAACAAGATAGGAAAGATTTTACGCACAATTTACAAGTAAAATAATTGAGGTAATCTTGCAGTTAAGCAGCGTAAAATATTTTTATTTTTTTGCTTCTATTATTTGTATTATCTTGTCTATGGAGACTTTTTAAATATAGAGGAATACTGATTGGCTACAGTACATACATCTCCTATATTATAGTTTGCTACCACAAAGGAGTGCCGCTACATCGACTAAAGTTCGGCATGGGGCAGTAATCTTTTTTTTTCATTAATAAAATAATAAAAGAAAAGATTGCTGTTATATATCAAACCCTCAGTCGATGTAGTGGCATTCCTTTGTGACAGTAGGCTATAAGATAGTTGCTATATGTATTGAAACCTTTTTTTTTTAAATTCTGATTCACTTCCAACAAGGCTGCAAACAACCACTATTAAGTTGAGAGTTACTAGAAAGTTAGAGTTATAGAGCAAGGAAACAGTTGACAGAAGACTTGAAAAGTTGAAACTTGTATGAGTCAGGAAAACATGAAGATGGAAGAGAGTTCCAAAGCGTTGAAGTGCAAGGAAAAAAGTAGACAAATATAAGTTTTTAGAGCATACAGGGACAGATACAGTAAAAGAATGAGACTTTGCTGAATGGTGCATCAAGCGAAAATGACTTTTAGTTGATGTAACTCGATGATAGCTCCTTTGACCAGCGGCCATGATAGTATTTGTAGAAAAGAGAAAGAAATGCAACTTTACAACGGGAAAGTGGCTCAAGCTTAGCATATAGAGCGAGTCTAACTATGTTTACAATGCGTTTTTTGACCTTGTCTAGAAGAGAAAGAACATCATTAGAAGAACCAACCCAAATATGACAACAGTATTCCATACAGAGGTGAATGAGAGATTTGTAGAGGTAGAGAATGGAATCAGGAGAAAGAAAATGGCGAGCACGATAAAGTGAAGCATCTTTAGCAGTTACTAATTTAGCAATCTATTGTATATAGAGTTTCCATGAAAGGTCAGTAGTTAACAATAATCCAAGAAGGTGTAAAGAAGAGGACTCAGTGAGATTTTATGTTTGAATAGTCTCCACTGATGAGAGCGCAAAAAGTAAAACTATTAAAATTATTTTATGCTGCTTAACTACAGGGTAATTGTAATTGATTCCTGATAGCATATCATTTATATAAATAATAAATAAAAATGAACCTTTGGTAGCTTGTAGCACTACTAAACTCATACTCGCCAAAGAAAACTCTCTGCTTTTGATTAGTCAGAAAGTCACCAATCAAGAAAAGCAGTTTTTCAGTGACACCAGAAGCTTATAGTTTGTGTATAAAATGTTAATGCAGCACAGTGTCAAAAAGTTTAGCAAAGTCAAAAAAAGTCTTAACTCATTGCTTTTATGTTGAAGGTAAAAAAATAATATCCATTGACTTAGCAGATTGATGTATGGTTTATTCCTAAAAAATCTTTGTTGTTGTTCTAAAATAAGCCAACTTGGCTTGTGTTTGTATATACAATTTAGAAAATAAAAGTATAATAAAAATGAATTAAAATTCAGATTTTTGAAATCTGTGAATCTATAGTTCAGAATTGAATGCACAAAAAATAAAATTTTGTTATCTATAGTAAGGCTTTTTTCATAAGATAGGTGGTATTTACCTGGTTATTTACCAATTGAGCTATGTAGACATTAGTCCATAAAGAAGCCCATCCTTGTTGTGCATAACTTATTAAGTTTTGATTTGAAACAATTTAGGGAAGTGACTATTACAGTATCATTATCAAGTGAATCTATGCTTAACCAGTGTAAGTGGGTGACCTCTTGTTCTTTTTGAATTGTGGCTAATTCAAAAAAAATTGTATTGTTTGGTGGTATTGCAAAGTGGAGGAAGAGGCTCAATGTTGCATATGAGATTGAATGATTTAGTCTGTATAAAGTCTAGAAAACTTTTATATTTTCAGATTGTGTTGCAGAATGAAGGAAAGTTCATCTCTTGAAAAATAAAATGATCTTTGAAAGTATGAACAAATTGATGATCTCATAAAATGGTGCTAACCATCCAATTGCATTTTGAATTTTGTTTATCTAGCTTGCATAAGTTTCATCATTTGCATGCATGTCAGTTATATACAATTTTTCTAATTTGTATTTACTTTTGTGTTACTAATTTGCACATTATTATCTTTCTTTTTTCAAACCCTAGGTTGTGTTTACCATAGTACAGAGTTTGATTCAATTTTCAATTCAATTAAACCAAATTATTTTCAATTTAACCAAATTATTTTTATGTAGAATTGTGATTAAGTCTATTTTTACATGTTAAAAATCTTGCAGTAAAGATTGGTTTCTTTACCAAAAATACACCTTTTGTGTCAAGATCTGAAGTCCCTTAGGTCCATATTATATTGCTTATTACCTTGTGGATTTTATATAAAATAGCTAGGACATGTCTGGTTACCATGGATGTTGTTTCTTTGACTACTAAAACAACGATTTTTGCTATTTGTGTAACAATTTAGCAAATTAAAATAAAATAAATATACCAATGAAATTTTAGTGAACTTCAGTTTGTTTAGATAAGACTAAAGTAGCGTTATGATAAAATAAATATTAAAATTTTTTGAATGTATTGTATAAAAATATTTATTTTTAGTTGTCTTAAATTTTTCTGAGTTAAGTAAAGAGTTACAATAATATTGTTGCTTTTTCAAATTAAATTCACCCATAATGCACAGGTTTAAAAAGCATCAGATTTATAAAATCTCAATAAAGATCAGGTTACTATTGTTGAACTTACCTGTTGGTACTATGCCAAGCAACTACAGCATAGTCTACAGCAGTGGCCAGATATTTACAGCAACTGATAAAACAGAATTGGTTTGATTAAGATAACTAAAAAAATACTAATTCACCTAAAAAATACTAATTTTCCTTCAACAGTTGCAAATATTTTGTACAACTATTAAACATTTAACATTCCTCAATTGTTCCATTTTTTAATTTTAACTGTAAGATTTGTTTGCAATACAAAAACAATTACTTTGACTAATGTAGCATAACAAATTGAATATAGCCTTAAATTCAGTTGTCACAAGCAACTTTATATTTCAGAATTAATATAAACTTTTTCAAATAGTCTATTTATTAAGTCTTTTTATCCATTTACAAAATCTTAAATAAAGTCTTGTTGATGAGTTTTTTTCTAGCTTTTATGTTAACAAACATAAAATCTTTATATTAATTTTATTTTAGGCTCAAAATATCCTATTGTTACAGAGATCTGTTAATGGGTGGAAAGTTTCTTTATGCCTTAATTGTGGTTGCTATACCCATGCCACTAATCAAGATCAGAGATTTCTTGTGTCTGAAAATTTGGATGTAAAGTTTCTTGTTTAGTTTATCAGCCTCTTCTATTTTAGTATTAAATCAACAATTTTGTACCTTTACAAATAATTTTAACCATTTTTTTTTTCAGCACGGGAAATCAAAGTATAGCGAAATACTAAACTCTAAAAATTTCTCTAAAATCTTAAAATTTAAACTTATGAATGAGGAATCAAATACAAGCAAGTATTTTAGTTGAATTATGCTGAGTAAGAATTTGATGAATAACTTAAAATTTTGTTAACTTTAGATGATTAAATAATATTGTTAAAGTACTGACTTCTCTCTTTAATATCATTTCATTATTTTTAGCACAAAAGATACATTTTAAAGAGTTGTCTAAAACGTATGAACAGTTAGAAGCATTTTTTAAAAAAGCAATTTTGTTAGAAGAAGATGCAGTTAGAGAAAGAATCAGGTAATATTTCAAATTTAATACATTTATTGTTAAAGGTATCCTAGTACTACTAAATTAATGAGTCTTCTTTCCTTTTTAAGAGTTTGATGCAGAACTCTATAGCAAAGTTTATTTAACTTGTTTTGTGCAATTTTTGATAGCCTTTGCACAAAGTAAAACAGCTTATTTTCATAAATTTTTCACATAATATTGCGCTTATTTTATGATAAAAGACTTGAAAGTTTAAAATTATTCTGATTTTTCAAAAGGTTATAAGTATGACTTTAAATCTTGTCAAAAAATCATATAATGATGTAATATATATAAAAATATATATAATGATAAATATGATAAATGTTGTATATCATATTCATCACACTTATTCATCAGAGCATTGTTCATTCAGCTCTAGATTGATTATCACTTATCTCTAGGGATGCAGAATCTCAAGAGAGATTTGAAAGTCACAAAATAGTTATTTCTTCCTGGTTTTTGGTATCCAGGAGCTCCATAAATGTAAAGAGGCATATGGACTTCTTTTGGAAAAAAAAACAAGGCTTTTTGGGTAGAGGAGCAATCAATTTGAACCTTCAGTCTTCATGTATTTTGGTGGCTGGGGAATCAAGGCTAAAGTGCAATAGGTTCCAAGTCAACAAATCTCATAAATTTTTTCGTTATTGCAGATTTAATTCTCATTTAAAACTCAATATTAATAAGTTATGAGCTCCAGAGAACAGGAAAACGATTTAAAAGCCTGAATGTTTTTTGAGACTCTCGATCTTATTTAAAAAAAGTTTTTGATTTACCCTGTCTGACCTACTTTTCCCATTGCCTTTTCATCTTCTCATTTCAAAAGAAGTTTAGCAGTAATGTTACTTATTAGATTTTTTGTAAAAATAATTCACAGTTCATTCATTTGTAACACAAAGAACTTATCTTTGTTCTGCAGTAAATTTCTTTGAATTACTAAACCAATAGGCTTCACAATCTACTTGTTTTAAAGTCTAACAGCATATTCTTCTTATAGATAGTATATATAGATACTATCATCTAGTATATTTATAGAATTTATTGAATATTTTAAAAATGGATTTATAATTATATTTATAGAAATATTATTAAAAGTTTAGTAGTTTAATTAAATAAAAAATTTGTACATTTGTCTTATTATAATGTCAATCAATTTTGTATTGATTTATTAAATAAGACAATGTTTTATCTTGCAATGGTTTTAATTAAACAGGCAACCTTTTTTTAACAACCCTTTTAATATTTTGTTGATAAACTATTTAAACCTTAAATATTTTTGTAATTAATATGCTGGAATTATTTTTAAATCTACTTTATGTAACATAGTATTTAAAACTATGTAAACAAATACTTTATGTAACATAGTATTTAAAACTATGTAAACAAAAACTTTATGTAACATAGTATTTAAAACTATGTAAATAAATACTTTATGTAACATAGTATTTAAAACTATGTAAATAAATACTTTATGTAACATAGTATTTAAATCAATGTAAATAAGTTCTATTTGTAACAGTATTTAGGACTCAATATTAAATGATACTTAATTGCATGTACTATGCAAATATACCTTTTGGTTATCCCACTTAAAGACAGTAGTTTAGATAATAATAGACTCAATAGTAGTTTAGATAATAATAACTCTATTTTACTCAAAAGTGCACTTTTTTGTGTATGCTGATGATAAGTGTATATACAATGTATATTGTGTAATTTACAAGATATTTTTTATTAAAGGATGTACACTGCAAACCAACTGGAAGAGTTACAAGATTTCAAGCTGAGAGCTAGTAATGAAAAAGATACTTTAAAGAAGTATTTTTTTATTATTTTTATTTTACTTTTAGGCACTAAAGACTTACTTAAACACTTCAAAATTAATCATTAAATTGATTTAACTAAATCACTTCAAAATTGTGAAAAAAGTTACAAGCTTGTAAAAGCTGTGAGGTGTGTTATCAGGAAACACTAGTTTGTGTGGGATAAGATTATTATATATCATATGTGGTGCTACTTTTAGGTAGTTGTGCTACCTCTGTGTACTTATAATGAGTAAGGTGCTCTGATTGCTTTTACATAAAGAATCTAAAAAAAAATTATTAATTAAAAAAATATAACTAAAAACTGAAATAAATTCATGCAAAACTTTTTAAACAAATTAAATTTTAAAAATTTGTACACATCTTTATATATAAATTTGAAAATGTCAGGAAACATTAGGAACTGCAAAAGTTAAATAGAAAAATACATATATAAAGTTATTAGTAATTGTAATGCATAAATACCAACATGAATAATATAGGCGAACTCTTGTAATTCAAACTCCTATAATTCAAATAATTTCTTCGGTCAGTGTTTAATATTTAGGTTTGAACTCCTATAGTTTGAAAACTCTTGTAATTTGAACATTTTTTTTAATTTGAATTTCAACTGTAGTTTTTTTTAAAACTATATTAGCAAAAATAACTATGCTTCAACGAATCCAGTTACATTATAACATTGAAAATATTTATGTTGAAGCAAAACCAGTTTATTTATTGCTAGTATTTTAATAGTGTTGTTACCACATAGATATCTTTAAAAAAAAGTTGTTTTGAAAAGTTAAGCCTGTAAACATATTTGCAAATAAATAAATAATGTTATGAACCTTATAACATAAAAAAATGGCTAAGGGGTACTGTATCTGAGGAGTCTACTCCTTTGTTTTTATTCTATTTAGTTTGTTTATATTTGTTTCAACTTCTTCGCTCTCTCTTAACAATATACACAAACCTTGATGAACAAAACTGTTGACTAGAGAAAATGTGGCAAAATAAATTGTTGTTTTTTTAAATCAGATTTTGTATTTAATTAAAAAAAATTAAGACTAATCAAATTTGCATGGAATAAAATATTTATATAAATTTTAAATTTTTCGTTGTTTATAGCAGTATTAAAAGGTTTGAAGACCCTGACGAGTATGAGAGTTTATTTGGTTTGGATGCTGGAACCAAAAGCATTATTCGTGGGTCTAACAATAAGTTTCAAAATTTATACAATGAAAAAAGTAAGTTTTTAACTTGAAACAAAATTGTTTATTTTGATAAAATATAGTTTATTACAATCCTTAGATTATTATTTTTCAACATTTTAATGCTAGTAGTTCTAATTAGTTCAAATGTTTTAATTATGTCAAAATATTTATTTATACATGGAATATTTCATCTTTTTTAATTCTGGAAAAAAATTTAAACATTGTTGATCATGTGTGATCATCTGAGTTAAAAAATCAGAAGTGGATAATCAAAAATATAATAAGCAATTTTATTTTTTCTAGTTTTTTGAATTTATACTGAAAATTTCAAAAAAGTTCAGGATAAGTAAATGCAAGTTCTATGAACTAACTGACACCTATTAGATTCATAGTTTTTGAGTTGGGTATTTGTTCAAAGTGAATAAAGTAAAAAAGAGGCTTTCAAGTTTAGTTTAAGTGGCTTACACTATATTTATATATATATATATATATATATATATATATATATATATATATATATATATATATATATATATATATATATATATATATATACTAAAGTTATACAATTAACCTGTATTACATTATAATAACAATAATAGTGTTCTGATTACTGTTTTATGTGTTATTTAACTTTTACCCACACTTTTAATTTTTTCTTTCAAAAGCATTTAAGTTATATGCAGACTATCACATCATAACAAATTGAAGGTGGGAGGAAAACGTATAATTGAGTGTTGTCAAACTGTTAAGTTTTAAAGTTAATTTAGGTTTTAAAATTAATTTAGGCTTTAGCAAACTATTTTTAACTTTTTTTAAAACTGTAGACTTTAGAAAATAAAGAAATCATAAACAAAATTAATATAGTAAATAACGTTTTTTTTTCATATCCATTAAACCAAAATATTTTAAAAAATATGGCATTGCAATTTATACAGGTAAATATATAATGACCGTTTAAACTAAAATAAAAAGCAAAAATTTTATAATATAAAATTGATTTGTGCTATGCAATTTTTTAATGTGAATTCAAAACGAACAGTGGTAACTATAGTAACCATGAAACTGGCTGATTTGCACTTATGAAGTTTTAAATAGGGTTACATTTGCAAAGTTTATTTTTAGCTTATTCAACTGACACTTTAAATACATCAACTAACTCAAATTCATCGCATTTTCAAGAGTCCAAATCTCAAAAATTAACGCAGACAAAATCACGCTCTCCTATTAAACGATCAGATTCGAACAATGATGATTTCTTTGATTTTGAAGGATTTCACGATAGCAAAAGTTATGAAACATTTGTTGAATCAGATGATGATAGCAGTGGTGCGTTTCTTTTTGACTTTTTCTTTTCTTTTTTTTTTCCTATTCTAAATTTGGCATATTTTTTTACAGGTGACACAGCAAGCTTGGAAAGTAGTGGTGGTGGATTTAGTATGCAAATAACTAGTCAAGGGACAAATTCTAGTGAGAGGATGTATGCTACTTCAGTACCTGTATCCATACAAATGTTTAACAGCAGAAAACATTCTTACGAGCCATATGACGAGGATGATTTAGATGTATATATATATACAATTTATACAATATTTTTTATACAGTTGAACTCATGTAATTTGAAGATTCAAATTGAACAAATTCTTTGGTTTCTTCAGGGTTGAACTCCTTTAATTTAAAAACTATTGTAATTTGAATATATTATGAGACCTCTTGAGAATTCGATTTACATGAGTTCAACTGTATATATATTTTTTTAACATTTTGAATTTTTTAAATAAAGTTTTTAGATTTTATTTTATAAACTATAAGACTTATTATTATAAAAATATTTTTTTTATTTTCAGGAACTTTCGCCATCTCCTAGTCATATTGCTGACTCAATTAAAGCTTTGGCTAAAAGTGTACAAGATTCAACTGCTATGTTTGGAGAACTGCCACGCACACGATTTAATACGATTCCGTATTCGTTGAGATAGCTTTTTAACTTCTTGTAATTTACAAATCTTAATGTTGGTTACAGCTATGCAATATGCGCTTCAAAGTTTAAATTATTCATGACCTGAATGCCAACTTTGCTTACCGCATCATTTAGTTTGTGAATGTTGACTTCTCTTGATATATATTATATATATATATAACATTTTTTTGTGATTTCACAATACATTTATTGTTTTGTTAAAATATTTTTAATTGTTAGTTTTATATCGATTGATTTTGTTTAAGGTTGATTTGTTAATAGTAGTTTGAAAAAACCGGTAACCGATAAGCTTTTATAAGCTGGTTTGCGGTAAGGGATCGGCCATAAATTACGCAACGCTATATCTATTTAAAAAACAGAAGTAGGAGACTTTTAGCTCTTTTACGCGGTGGTTTTCATTAAACTTT
Organism: Hydra vulgaris; assembly: GCF_038396675.1. Classification (NCBI taxonomy): domain Eukaryota; kingdom Metazoa; phylum Cnidaria; class Hydrozoa; order Anthoathecata; family Hydridae; genus Hydra; species Hydra vulgaris. The sequence continues at coordinate 50,514,271 of NC_088921.1, forward strand.
ATAGACAATTTTGATTTTTGATTTAACTTAAGGCTCTGCGAGGGAAAACTTTTGATCTCTTGTTTTGTTTTACTAGTGAAATTTAACGTTGCGTCATTTATAGACGATCCCTTAACTGATTTATTTTACTTGGGTTTGCCCAATTTTTTCTTCTTTAAAACTTGTATTTATATTTTTTATCTTTTTGAAAACTTGATGACGGAAATTGTTTTAGTTGTTTGGTCACTTAGTGTCCGGCTGTATCCGCTTTTATATTAGTTATTTGGTCACTTAGTGCCCTGTTGTATCCGCTTTTATTTTTGTAATCTTTAGTGGGATTTCCGTTTTTTTGTAAATTATCAAAACATTCTACACTTAATGTTTATCAAGTTTTTATGCATACACAGTAATGCAAAAAATAAAGCATCTTTTCTTTTTAAATAGTTGCTCCAGTTAAATAAAAAAACATATTAACGCCCAAGTTTTGGCATTTTAATTTTAAAATTTTGAAATCATCAAATTTGATTGGAAGACTAATTTTTATCGAGGGTCTATTGTCCCAACAAAATAGAATTTTATAAATTGAAAACCTTGGAACGAAAACCTCATATGTCCACTTTTATGCAAACTGGGTTTATGTTATTTTTTGAAAATTAACCACAGCAAATAGACCTTTTGCCAGTTAACGACGTCATTATAATTACGCATTACATTTTAGGATTACCTGGGAGCAAACAAAAGTTAAGTTCGTAAATATCCTGCTGTTTTCTATAAACAATAATAATGATGACAATATATTTACCAATAAATATTATACTAAGGTGTTGAATAACATAATACCGACCGGAAGGTTCACTCTCATACAGCCTGGCTAAAACGAGGAGAGCGACCTTGTAAACAATAACAAATTCATAAAGGACAAGAAAATAAAAAAGTTTCAAAAAATAAATACAAATAAAATAAAAAAGAATAAATAAAAACAAACCCAAAAAATAGAATATATATTCACATGAATATATCACTATAACACTAATGGAAAACTATTGTCTCTAATTAAGTGAATTTAAAAAGATTAATTTAAGTTTTTCTTTTAGACTTTTTTTATTTTGTTCACGGAAATGAAAAGTATTTAGCTTACTTTGTAAGAAATTTCGGTCACAATTTGCATAGTTTTAAAAGGAATGTCTACCATAAAATTTTGTATCAAAAGCTTGAACACACAATCCACCTCTTTGAGACATCCTAGTTGATTGGGTATGAGCATGTATTAATGGAGTAAACCATTCTGTAAAGATAGAGGGAATCTTATCAATAATGCAACTGTGAATAAAAAGACAGTTTTCAATTTTTATGTCGTTAGAAAAATTTAATAATTGGAGTTTCTTGAATGAATCTATTGTGTGGGAGTTATGTGGTAAAAAATTAATTATTCGTATAGCTTTTTTCTGAATAACAGAGAGACAATTCTTGATAGAAGAACTTTGTCCCCAAGATAAATAACCTAAAGTGAGGTGTGAACTAAATAAGGCAAAATATATAGATTTTAATGTTTTTTTGTCAACAAGATGTCTAAGTTTAGACAGAATTGCATTGGATCTATTTAACTTTATTGTTAAATGATTAATATGATCCTTCCAGGTTAAACTTTCATCAATCTTTATTCCAAGATAGTTAGCACATTTTAGGAGGAAAAGTTTTCTACCGTTTAATTTTATTTTAAATTGATGACAAGGATTTTTTAACCTAAGTTTAAAAATAATTAACTCAGTTTTACTTGTATTTAAAGAAATTTTGTTGGCATTTAACCAGTCGCAGAGCTTTTTCAGATCATAGTTGACATACTTATTAATTTCATTAATTGACTTATTAAGATACAGCAGATTTGTGTCATCTGCGAAGTGTTGGACACTACAAAATTTTATGTCTTTGGATAAATCATCTATATAAATTAAAAACAATAATCGACCCAGCACAGACCCTTGAGGCACACCAACAGTGATATCACAAATGTTAGAGTTCGATCCGTTAATAGACACAAACTGTTTTCTATTTGTTTGGAAAGATTCAAATTAGGAATTTAAAACTCCTCTTATACCATAGTAAGCTAGTTTTTTTAACAGAATTTTAATATCCACAGTATCAAAGGCTTTTTGAAGGTCTATAAAAGTACCACAACCAAACAATCCTTTATCTAGAGCACTTCTAATATTTTCAGTCATACTTAATAGGGCAAATGATGTAGAATAGTTTTTTCTGAAATCAAAGTGTAAATCACATAGAATGCTAGAGTTGTTAAGGAAATTGTTGCCTCGATTAAACATAAGTCTTTCTAAAATTTCATCAATATTTGAGAGCAGGGATATTGGTCTATAGTTAGATACTAAAAACTTTGAATCTTTTTTAAAAAAAGAAACAATTTTAGCAGTCTTTAAAATATCAGGAAAGACTCCCTTAAAATATGAAATATTAAAATTATTTGACAAAATAATTGAAATTTTATTTCTGAGTAGTTTTAAGATGTTTATTGGGACACTATTAGGACCAGATGATTTACATGCATCTTGAGATTCAATAATCTTTATTATTTCACTACTATCCGTAAGCTTAGTAAAAAAGGAATTTGGTGAAGAGTTTAATAGGTAATCAGTAAAGTGATTCTTAGATAAAGGAATGTTTGTTTGGATGTCTAAGCCAACATTGGAAAAATAGTTGTTAAAAGCATTACAAACGTCAATGGGATTAGTTAAAGAATTGTTGTTTTGGAGAATTATGGTTGGTGAAACTTGTGCAGTAGACTTAAGGTTGATAATATTAGCAATACTTTTCCACGTTGCTTTCTAATTAGTTTTTTAAAAGTTGACCATTATTATCTATTTGGTTTACAAATAATTTTTTTTTTATTTGCAACACTTTTTTGTAATGGATTTTTTTTGTAATTTTGTAAAGAGTGATCATTGTGCAGTTTTTGGTAGTAACAACGATCATCGATACAAAGAAAAGTATGTTTTGAAAGATCATATTTGAAAGACATTTAGTTTCTACTTGTAAAGAGAAATATTTTTTCACATGAAATTATTAACAGAGAAATAGTCGACCCTTTAACAAAAAAAAGAAAGCTATATGCTGTAAATAAAAATACAAAAGTATGTGCAAATCATTTTAAATATGGGAAGCCAACAGAGCCAAGTATAACCTCATCCAAGGTTATATTTGAAAGGATACGAAGTATTTCCTTCTCAAAATAAAATAAAATTAATAATGCCTCGATATACACCTATTAAAGTTTCTAAAAACCAAAAAAATACACATTTTTTAAGTACCTTTACCACTACTAGTAGCAGTAACAATAACAACAACATTCCCCAACAGTCTTCTGTGTCAATATCTCCCCATGTCTATCATCAACAGCATCTGATCAGCAACTTTCTCCACAACAACTCAATTTAATTACTAACACACCAGCAACCTATCTAACACCAACAACACAATAAACAAAGTAGTCATAAAAGATTAACATGGGAGACAGTGCGTTTTTTACTCAAAGTCATAAAATTGTATACTAAGTGTCCAACTGAAAATATTTTTTTTTATATATTGTTAGCCGTGTTCAAGCTAAACATAAAAAAGTTTCTTACTTTATGAATCACAAACGTTCATTTAAACCAAGGCAATATCATTTTAGTTCTGCAAGTAAACCTTCAAGTAAAAGGAAACCTGGTCCAGCACAACAGTTTTTTTGTTGAAGATGAAGTGTTACTTTAATGCGTATTCAACTTGACTCAGCATTACAAGATTTAGCATTTCCCTTTATAATGTCAGTAAGTCACACGTCTAGGATTTTAACTACATTTATAACTTTATTAACCCGCATAGCACGTGCAAGAATACACATTGAGTATGTCATTTGAAGGCTGAAAGAATTTCGACTTCTAAAGAACACTCTGCCTATTACATTAGTCCCTCTAATAGATGATACATGGATAATTGTTGTTGCCATTGTTAACCTGCAACCACCACTAGTAAAAGCAACAGCGGTATAAATTATTGTTCTTTGATGTTATATTTGAATGCTGTTTTTTGAACTAGTTGTACCGTACGCAGCCTGCAAAATCCTGGTTGTTACTTGGCGCTTCCGAACCCTTTTCCGAGACCCGTTCGAGAAAGGCAACCAACCACTGTTCATTTTTTCTCAAAAAGAACAGTGGTCATTTACTCCCCTTGGGCGGGTCCCAAGAACGGTCTGGGGGTGTCAAATTCTGTCCTGAATTTTGTAGGCTGTTGTGTTTGCTCTTAAATTTTCGGTTATTATTGTGCTATTTTATAAAATTTGGTTAACTTTTTATTTATATTCGCATTTTAATATCTATGCAGCATTCAAAATCGTGGTCATAATTCTGCACCCCCCAGACCTTTACCGAGACCCGTTTGAGAGGGGCAACCAACCACTGTTCACCAATGGTCCCGAGGTCTCGAAATGGTCCAAAGGTGCCGAATTCTGACCTGGATTATGCTCATAAATATTTGGTTATTATTGTACTATTTATGGAGTTTGATTAATTTTTTATTTATATTTGCATTTTAATATCTTTGCTTGCGCAATTAAATATCGTTTATTTTGAAAAACTGCAGTTTTATACATAAAATAAGCTTTAATCTTCAGGTTATATTGTCACATTGATTTATTTATATATCTACTATAGTCATTATAGGTATGCAAACATAATAAGGTGTCAAATGTCCAGGAATGTTCTCCTCTAAAGTGTATCATTGCAAGCGCGTAGCTCGTGATAGAATACACCCCACACATTTTTTTATAAAGGGTACGGTTTAAAATCCCGAGTGACGAGGACAAAATCAGCAGTCAAATGCCAGATGGCAAGAAGAAGATCAGATGTTGAATGCCAAATATCTAATGCCGCATTTAACACCAAATTTCGCTCTTGTTCTCACCATCTACCATTTGACAGCTGATGTCAAATGCTAAGTTTGGCATTTGACATCAATAGGATTTGACATCAATACAATGTACAATTTTATTACATTTTACAATTATTTTTAACAAACATTACTTTTTTATATTTTTGTTTATTTGCCCGATACTCGGGTAACTTACAAGTTTCCGCATTTTAAAGAATATTTATATGATTGTCAGGGTTATTAGGGTGTGTCAACTTTCACCTTTTTTTTAGTTTCTATGTACGGTTTTTTATTTATTGTAAATATTATCTAAAGCAAGTAATTTTAATTAAAAAATATAAATATATATTTAACTACATTTTGTTACCCCAAAAACTTCTTTTTTTTTAAAATAGGTCAAACTTGGTAATAAAAAAAGCGTAAATTTATTATGGATTTAAAAAAAATAACCATTTGAAACATTTGTTGTCAAATAGCTTTGACGTTCTTTCTCTAAATTTTCGCGAATATATCTAGTCCTTCATATGTGTGTTCTACATAATTTAATAGAAAATTATTATTTCGTTTCAATTTTTGTTTAGGAGACAGTTATAAAATAATAAAAAAGCGAAATCCTTTGGTGTGATGATAGTGCTACTATTATACCAGTAGCCACTTGGAGGCTTAAATCTGGTTACACCGTCTTGGTGAAATGGCCTAATTTTAAATTTATTTTTAAAACTATATTTTAAATTTATTTTTAAAACCACCCACCAAAACAGGAAGTTTTGGTGGGTGGTTATAATGATCAAAAACATTTAATAATATATGTGTCTATATATATATATATATATATATATATATATATATATATATATATATATATATATATATATATATATATATAGACGCATATATATTATTTTCTATTCTGTTTATTTTATGTTTTTATTTTATTTTTAATTTTATTCTTTTTATCTATTTATTTTTCATTTACTTATTATTATTATTTTTTTAATTATATATATATATATAATATATTTATATATATATATATATATATATATATATTTATATATATATATATATTTATATATATATATATATATATATATATATATATATATATATATATATATATATATACGTATATATATATATATATATATATATATATATATATATGTATATATATATATATATATATATATATATATATATATATATATATATATATATATATATATATATATATATATATATATATATATATATATATATATATATATATATATATATATATATATGAAGACCTCAGTGGAAAAACCGGCGTTGTCACATTTAAAAAGTATTGAGAAACTATTTATTGATCATTAATAAAAGTCTTTTTTTAAAGCAAATGAAACTAAGCAATTTAAAAAAATTTATATTATAATTATTTTATTTAAAATTTATTTAAAACAAAATATTTTTTAATTTTTATACAAAATTTTTTTTTTCTTTGCTTTAAATAAAGACATTAATGATCAACAAATACTTCCTCAATACTTTTTAAATGTGACAACGCCGGTTTTTCCACTGAGGTCTTCATATATATATATATTATTGTTTGATTTTTTATTTTATTTGATTATGTATATATCCCGTCGGCAAATTTAGTTGTAAATGCGCATTAGAAACTCGTTTAAATACGTATCGATGTGGTATGTATGTTAGCCATTTTATCGTGTCGAACACGCATTAGAAATACGCATTAGATGCGTATAAAGACAGGTATACAATACGACGCCTTCTGAGTATCAAACTCGTATTTGAAACTCTTGTAAACACGTATAAAACACGATAACCAGAGAATATTCAATACGATATTTTCCTGGTATTACATGCGCATTTAAAACTTTCCAGAATACGCATTATTTACGAATATTTGTTAGCCATTTTATCGTGTCAAACGCGCATTAAAAATAGACATCAGATGCGTATAAAGACAGGTATACAATACGACGCCTACTGAGTATCAAACTCGCATTTAAACACGTATAAAACACGATAACCAGAGAATATTCAATACAATTTTATTAACTAATATGAATTCATAACATAATGATAATGACTAGCAGTAAGCAACTCGTAATACAGCCCGGGCTGAGTTATTAAATCATTAATAACAATAAAAACACATTAATAACTTGATATATTATCTAAAAAATTAAATACAAATTTATCTATAAATATTTTAACTTTGACTCCGTATCAGCAACGTCATTGATTACACTGATAAACAAATAAAATTTTATTGTGCATATCTTGTTAACTAGGTGGTTTTTTAAAACAAATTAAATATGCTGATTTCAAATATGCAAACCATTTTTCACCATCACGTCAAGTTGTAAAGATATTTCGGTTCAAATCTTTAGTATTTAAGGTAAAGTCCCTAATATTGTCGAAAAAAAAGTTATTCAAAAGTATGTCAACCTGGGTCTCAAAAGAAGCGTATTTTCATAGAGATTTTAGAAAAGATAAATATTTTTACTTAAAATTTATTGACAAAAAAAATTATGTGAAAAAATGCTAAAGACTTATAAAAAAATTTTAACAATATGTTTCTCAGCAATAATACAAAAAGTACTTATTTTTATTACAAACAAATACCATTTTTAAAATACTAAAGATTTGACTTTAAATACTAAAGATTTGAACCCAAATATCTTTACAACTTGACATGATGGTGAAAAATGGTTTGCATATTTGAAATCAGCATATTTAATTTGTTTTAAAAAACCACCTAGTTAACAAGATATGCACAATAAAATTTTATTTGTTTATCAGTGTTATAGTTAACGACGAAGACCGCATTAACATCAGTTGAGTTCTTTTTATAATCTGTCACAACACAGGTACCAGAAACGGAAAGTCAAGTAAAGCCTGCAAATACCTAAAAAATGAAATTAAAAAAAAAATTACAATTTTTAATTACAAAAGTACTATTTGCATTTTATTGTTAGTAGAATTAGGATAATAAGAACAGAAAATATATATTCCGTGACTACAGAATAATTAAAAAAGATTATAAAAAGGCTAGACAACCCAATGTAGTAACACTGCCAAATAACACTACAACTTAATAAAATATTTTATTAACTTAAATACTGGGACTGAAAAGATTTTATTTATTACAATATTTGAACAATCGAGGGACAATTATAGTTAAACAATTTAAACAATTATACCATAAAATAGCAAGCAAATTGTAAAATATTTCTTAGAAATGATCTATTTTTTTCATTTGACTACTATTTTCAAGTTGCCTATAAGCATTTACATTAATAACTTTGTTAATACTATCTATTTCAATTTAACTATTATCGTTAAACATATTACCAGTAATCTTACTATTGCAGCAACTGAATAAATGAACGTAAAAGAATCTTACAAATTGTGATCTTTTCTAATCAAAGACTTTATTTAAACTTAAGATTTATTGAAATCCATATCTTTTTATATGTTTACATACATTAGTCGTTTATCAAAAATATTAAACAACATTTATTTACATCAAATATTTTTAATTAAAAAAGAATCTAGACTACAATGCACAAAATTATTTTTACCTTAATGCATAAAAATAATAAATGCACAACCTTGTATAAAAAAATGAAGCAATGTCAATCAGTATATTTACACTAAATTTATTATATATATATATATATATATATATATATATATATATATATATATATATATATATATATTATATATTTATTTATTATTTTTGTGACGAAAGCTAAGTATTAAAAAAGTTTTTCTGACATTGAGAAAAAAACTTTTTATCCTCGTTTGACTTAATTTATTACATCGCTACATCACCAGCTAAAGGTAAGTTTTATTTTTTGGGACAGACTAAGATACAGGCGTTTTTCCAAACAGTCATCATCTTGCCCCATGTTTCCCTATATATCTATTCACATACCTTTAAAAAGTAGTATTACACTTTACACAATGAAATATGGAAATATATTATCATTTTTTTCAACTACTTTTAAAAGGAATTTATTTATTTTTTCTAGTCTGTTATTTTTTTTAAGAAAGAATATTTATAAAGATACAGAGAAATATAAAATATACTGAAATATAGGCACATTTATGTTTATAAACTTTTGTGTCAACAAGTTACAGTCAGTTGTCCATGTTAAATACATAAAATATATATCTAATATAACATATATCAAATATCAAATAAATCCAATATAAAATAAAACAAAATAGTAAACTTACTCAAATCAGTATCAGTTATACCGTGTGAAGTAATTAAATAACACTTCAGTTCTTTTCAATTGCTCTAAAAAATAACTTTCAGCTCTTTCCAATTGCACTAAAAAGAAAAAAAAAACTTACTTAGATAAGTTGCCAAGTTCTTAAGAATCTGAAAGCAAATAAGTAAAAAAACAAACAAACAAAGAAAAACAAAGAACAAACAAACATTTATTTGTTAAAACTACTATATTTAAACAAATTAAATTTAAAAAAGTGTAATGCCAATTCTCCTTAAAGGCTAAAAAAAAATTTTCAGCTCAAATTTGCTTGCATACCTTGCTTGTAAAACCATGTGAATAAGAAACACATTTAGAAAAGCCTAGAAACTACTTAAAGATGACATATGCAAAATTGAAGTTTGAACATTGACTGGACTTTTAGTGAAAGATTAAAAGCAGCGACTTTCAATAATAAAACCACTTATAATTTTTAACAATAGACACCAACATAAAGGTAAGCCAAATGTAACAACATTAGTAACATAAACAACAACTTTATGCAAAATCTTGCTCAACACGTTTGCCAAGTCACACACTTTGAAAACATGGTCCATAAATATTATAAGAAGTGTTTATATGTTATATAAATTTAAATAAACATATTGTGTTTTATAGTTAGTATATATGTTTATATTATGTTGTTTCTATGTCATGGAAACAACATAATATAAACATATATACTAACTATAAAACACAATATATTTATTTAAATTTATAACATATATAAACACTTCTTATAATATTTATATACACAATTGATACCTTTTAAACTATTTTAAAAATACATTTATAAAACAATTATATAACACATATTACCACATACATATATTTATCAAAAACTTTTTAATTTTGAACATAGTATAAACACATATGCAAACTATAAACATATATAACTTGAATTGCGTGAACAAAAAATTTAAAAATAACATGAAAAAATCTAAAAAGGTTCATATATACTTATATATAAAGACATATATCTCGTAGTAAAATATCAAATTATAATCATATTTAATTTAAATCAAATACTTATTGAATAAAGAACAAAAAACGGATAAAAGAACTGCAATCCTAATAACAAAATTTAACGTTTAGCAACAATTAAAATGTCAATGTTGGTTCAAAATTTTAACTTATTTTTCTAAATTTTCTAAAACAGAACAAAAAAAGGTAATAGCATAACAGAAATGTCAATACAATAGTAATCAACGGAATAAAATAAGCAAGGTATGAAATGATAGGATTTAACGTATATTTGAATTATATTAATTTAGGACTTCATAAAACTAAATTAATAAATTTAAAAGTAGTAATAAATATTTTCATGATAAAGTTTTAGTAACTCTTTTAGTGCAAAAAAGTACTGTAACTGTATTGGAAATAATTTACTTGCTAAATTGCTCAAGAGAAACTTTTTTAATTTAAATTTTATTTTCGCTGTCAGTTTAAGCATGCGCTTTAAAAGCAAAGATTTTCGTTTTCCCCTTATTTGTTAATATTTGATCAAAATCGGGTTCGATATCGTAGTAAGATTTTGATCAAATATTATAAAAACGTATTTTTGATAAATAAGTGGTATTGAACTCGAATTCGAAACTTAAAACTAAATGCGCATTTTTCTGGTATCAATGGCGGTATGTTATACGTGATCAATACTCCGAGTATTTACAATACTAGATATGCCGACTGGGATATTGATTGTATACAGTTTTCTACAGTTTTCTCTTACAAGGTGGTGGCGAGTCTTTAGGTAGTATTTGTTAATTATCTGTTAATTGTTTTTATTCTAAAGCTGCTGTATTTCGCTTTTTGACCTTTTCAATTTGTGAAACAAGGCTATGGATGACTTTACTGCAGGTGTAAGTGATTCTCACAAAATCTATGTCATATAAATATAGAAGCATAACATCGTTAAAATATATAACTATTTTTGGTAGGCAATTTAAAAATAAAATTTGGATCCTTAGGAATACGAAATGTGCAAGATTCTTTGGGTGAACAAATTTTAAAGTCACAATTATTAAAAAAAGTTTATATATAAAAAGTTCATTAATAACTGACTAATGAACTAAAAGTAACAAATATTCACCAAATAGTAATATACCAAATCCATTTAGTGAATATTTGTTACTTTTAGTTCAATAGTTTAGCTAAAAAAGGTCAAAATAGATATAAAAGTAAAGTTACGAAATCGACCAATGGTTTTGATAAAAAATATTTAATGATTCTAATTACGATCGTAAAGATAATAAAGGTTTAAGAAATAATAGAATAATATTTAATATAATATAAAAGATACTTATTCAGAAAAAATTATGTGCTCAGCATATCTATATATTTCGAGTACTTGTAAAAAAACCGGTGGATTATAATCCACGGTAGATACCGAATTCTTTGATATTTCATTCTACGTACTTGTTACCTTTTTTCCAGCAGTTTTCATGGGCATCTGGAATATAAAGATGTGCCGGATGTCAGGCTTGGACCCGAAGAAAACCACTGGAAACTGGTACCAAGCTGGGTATCCAGCAAATCTCTAGTTTTTAGTTAAAAATTAAAAATTGTTAACTTTGAGTTAACAAGTTTTACTTTTTGGGGATGTTATAACATCCCCAAATCAAATGTGGCACCAAAGTATGGGATACCAAAAAATACTTTATTTTTAAGAGGAAAAGAAGACAAATTTTGACGAGGAAAAGATTTTTGATTCTGTGGAAAAAGAAAACAACTCAAAACGTCGGTGTTTGAGTAAAGAGTCAGTTACAAATATAGGTCGAGCCATTTTCAAATGAATTCTTTTTTGATTGATCGTAGCAATATATGCCTCTGATGTCACTGTCTCTGTTTGAGTTCTGATAACAAAAGCCATGGAATTTGCTGAGAAAATGAGCATTGAAAATTTACATGTTTCAAATTTGCCCGTTAGAATATAGATCAAGATCAAGATCAATAGATCAAGAAACAATATAGCGTAGGGGAACATGGGGTAAGATGACGAATGGGGCAAGATGACGACCTACAGTTATCTCTTAAGCAAAACTAAACTTCTTAAGCAAACTAAACTTCTTAAGCAAACTCTTAAGCAAAATTAAACTTCTTAGGAATCATTGTTGATGAAAAATTATCCTGGCTTCCACATATAATATATATCCAGTCAAAAATCACCAAAATAATAGGTTTGATGTATCGAGTTCGCTCCTACGTCAATAAAAATAGTCTTAAATTAATCTACTTTGGGCTAATTCATAGCCTCATCAGCTATGCAAACATTTCATGGGCAAGTACTCAAGCGGCAAAGATTAAAAAAATTTATAGTCTTCAAAAACATGCCTGCAGAATCATTTACTCAAAAAATAGGCGTGAACACGCTAAGCCCTTAATGAAAGATATGAAAATGATGAATGTGTTTGAAATAAATATCTACCAGCATTTAATTTTCATGTATCGTTATAATCACAATATCTCTCCTATAAGCTTTAATAACAAGTTTAAAATAAATAAAAATGATAGCTATAATCTTAGAGCGAATATGTCCAACACATATAAACTGCCTCGGATAATAAACAAATATTCAGAGTACAGCATTCTATATCGAGGTCCAAAAGTATGGAATACTTTTCAAAAAGGATTCAAAGGTACGGTAAATTCGTTAAGTTCATTCAAGTTTTTAACAAAAAAAGAAATTTTTAAAATATAAGAAACGTTTTTGGTTAATGATACTTTGAATAATTTCTCATAAATCTGTTTTTGTTTTATTTCTACTTTTGTTGGTTGCTTATCAATTTTATTAGCGAATTACGCGTTTTATTACGATATTTTATTGAAATCTTATTACGCATATTGTAACATATTACGATATTTTTTTGTTTTATTTCTACTTTTGTTGGTTGCTTATCAATTTTATTAGCGAATTACGCGTTTTATTACGATATTTTATTGAAATCTTATTACGCATATTGTAACATATTACGATATTTTTTTGAAATCTTGTTATAGGGGCTCTATGAAAAGATTGTGATAACGTACTGTCATCCTCATCTTCTTTGAGCCCCTATCTGTTTTACTTATTTTATTTATTGAAATTTTATATTACGAAGTTGTAAAATCTTATATTATATTAAAACAGAGAAATTAAAAAAAAAAAAAAAAAAACTAAACTTGTTACTGTTTTTTTTGCATTGACCGATATAAATGTATAATTTATTAGTTTTAAAAGTTACACCTTTATTTGTATTACTTTTTTAATAAAAAAGAACTTGTGATGATGGTTTTTGAGGCGTTTATAGCTTCATAGAGTTTTCTTTTCTTAAAGTTTTAAACTTTGTTAACTCAAATCGTCATCTTGCCCCGTATGCGGGGCAAGATGGCAATTTGAGTTAACATCGTTTAATGAGTTTTTCCTTAGCTATTTTCTACTTTTAGAGTGGTTTTTTGATACATCAGTGACGCGGAATGATTTTTTATCACTTTTAAATCAAGTTTCAATTTTTGGGACAGATATTGACTAAGATACAGGCGTTTTTCGAAAGCTTCGTCATCTTGCCCCATGTTCCCCTATAGATAAAAAACGCTTTCCGGATAAGCGATTGTGCGTATAAATGAAATGGTAACATCATGAGAGAAAATCATGCGAAAAACTATTTATTTTTAAGCTGAATCAGATTTATAACGTTCACAAATATTGATTGTTTTATAGGCCCCAATCAAATAAAAATTCACTTCTTAAAAATAAAAAATGCGTTGGATGGAAACACAGCAAGTATTAACTCTTTCAAGGTTGGCATACGCTAATATGATTGGGGAAAAATTGCCGATGTTTGTCTTTTGCAAAGCCAAATAGCCCAAATGCTTTAAAAACTTAACGCACTTGTCCTGCCGTTATCGCAGCTAGAAGAAGAGTTAGATAATTGCACCTTATTTTAGAAATGGGTTCGTGAAGTTGATTGGCTGTTTACAAAATAATGATGAAAGATTACTTTATTTTGTAATCAATAGAATTAATCATCATACACAAAAAAAACTACCTCAAAACTCCAACTAATAGACCAGAACGTGATTAGTTTACTTAAAACCCATTGTAGATCAGTTTCTCAAGTCAAAAAATTAAAGATGCAATAGAGAAAAAAATCCCTCTTCCGGACATTTTTATATTAAATATCGTGAATATACTTGGCAATGATTGGAAGAAGGTAAAACTGAAATTATGATTCATAATCATAAAAAGAAATCAATTTAATCCGAGCTATTTATAAAAAATACTTACAGTAATATAAAACGTGCAGGGCTGTCCCGAAGTGGTTTGGTATGGGGGAATGGGGGATGTCGAGTGTGTTTTTAGCCAACTAAAAGAAAAAAAAGGTCTTCCTTCTTTGACATTTGCCAACTATACATCAAAACTTGCCAACTCAAATGCTAAATGTACCAACTCAAATGCATATGTAACAGCCTTGGAGGAGGGGGAGGACACCCCCGGCCGGGATTGCCCTGAACGCTTGTAGTTAAAAATCCGTTACGATAAGAAAATATGATTCTGAAAAAAATGAAAGTTTATATAAACGTGTGCAGATTTGTAGATGACTTATATATGCAATGTTATAACTGATCAACCTTGTCTTCAATTAGACTGCATCATATTTTCAAAATTGCAAAGTATATCGATATGCAAAATGTTATGTTTTATAATAATTTACTTTTAACATTATACTTATTTAAAGGTCAGTGTGCATTTTTAAAAATCTAGCAAAACCTCAAAAGATTCAACTGATCTATGTGGGATTCATAAGAAATACTATAAGTGCAAAATTAATTGAAATTTTTTTACCGCTAGTTTTGGCAACAATTTTAAGCCAAAAATTTAATATTATTTTTAGCTAGTACCAAATATTAGTACGTATAACAGCTGAAGCGGTAGCCCGCTTTTTATCTGTGAAAAAAAAACTAAAAAAAATCTTTTTAATTTTTTTGTAAAAATAAATTTTTTTAATATTCTTAAAAGTTAAAAAAAAAAAAAAACTTAATTTTATAAAAATATCTTTATTTTTTTCCATAGTAAATGCTATTAGTAGGGATGGCTCTTTTACTTTCACGAGTAAGTTAATTTTTATCAAAAAGTAAATTACATAAGCAATTTTAAATGTTTTATGTAAATTTACATTTCCGTTAAGTAGTTAATTTTTTTGAAACAACTTTTATTTATAATCTTAGTTTTTTTACTTTCAAAAGTAAGTTATCTAAAAGAAGATCAAAAAGTTTTTTACTTTTACACGTAAAAGTAAGTCACGTCAAAAAGCTGTTTACTTTTTTACATTTAAAAGTTTAATTACTTTTGAAAATTACATTGCAAAATATAAAAGTTCCTCAAACTGTAATTTTACATTTACCTATAAAAGTAGCTAATTAAAAAAAAATTATATTAAAAATTAACTTGCATATGAAATCAAATTACATTAAAGTAATAAGCTACTAAAACGTAAATTAAATTTACAAATAAAATAATATTTTTTAAGTAGGAATTATTTATTTTAAAAGTAATAACAAATCTATATTAAAAATAAATTATATAAAATAAAATTTAAATTACATAAGGTTACATTTTATATAATTTGTAAAGTAAATTAAAAGTAATTTATATAAAGTAAGTAAATTTACTTATATAGTTTTAGCTATATTAACTATTCACTGAACCAAACCGTCTCAAAAATATCCACTCTCGGGCTACGCCACTGGGTAATATACGTATAACCCAAGCTGTAGCTAAGCAATGATTTATACGTAGATAAAGAAATAAAACTTGTGGTGATTGGAGCTTGGAAAAAAAATACCCTTAAACATTACCAACCCTACCCCAAATGTGAGGGCAACAAATTAGTAATTTTTAATTTTTATTTTCTTACACTAAATTTAAGTCGACAGGTGTTAAAATTCAAAAAAAGTTGTTTCAACATTTTACTAAACATTCTAATTCTAGTGCGGCCGTGGCGCAATGGTTAGAACGCTTGCTTTATAAGCAGGAGATCCATGTTCGAAACGAGCTCTGGACATATTTTCGCGTCACGGTAAGGAAGGAGGCGTGAACTTCCTGGTTTAAACGCACTTCCGCGGTGCTCTGTGACAAGACCGTTAGGACTTCTTGGAGCACCATAAAAAAAAAAAAAAAAAAAGTGATATAAATAAGAACGTACTTAAGTTTGCCACTTAAGTATGTTTTATTGACCAAAAGTATATTTATTACCCAAAATCATTGGTTTTTTATAATTATATTAATATTATATCTCTGAATTACGCAAGTAGACATCATTCTATTATTGGTTACCATAAAGTCTTTAAATGAGTTAAATATGGTTATTAACAACACATTAAAAGACCCCATTTGTACGTAACTATTAATAATACTATTAGTTGAAGATGTTGTTGATTTAGTAATTCTAATCGGTTTAGTGATAATAGGAATCGCCGCATTTTCAAATTATGAAACCTTTTTACATTGCTTTTTACGTGATATAATACCACGCAATACTTGTATTTAAATCAATTTAAAGTTAAATCTTGTATTTTGTTTAATTTATATTTTCATTGATAATATTTTTTTAAACAATTTTATTTATATGTAAAAAAAATAAAATTATTCAAAATTTCTGTTATTTATGCAATATTTCTTCTGTTTTAGTCTGTTATTTTAGAAAAAGATTTATCTTTTTCTAAAATAACACACTAAAACAGGAGAATTTGGTATTTCAGTAAACAACACACTAAAACAGGAGAATTTGGTATTTTTTAGATATATTCCAAATAAATGCAAAACTATAATTGTCAACTAAAATAAACTTATTAAACTCAAACTTCAAAAAAACACATGATCATCAATTTTTAATGATAAGTTTTTAATGGCTTAAAATGCCTTTGCAATAAGACTGTTTTTGTCTACTTCTTGTCCCCGCAATTCATATATTTTACAAAAGAAAAGTAATAATTTGTATCGGCAAATTTAGAAAAATAAAAAATTATAAAAATTAAAAATCAATCACTTCATTAAAGAATGTCTATGTAATAAAAAACAAAACAAAAATCAATGACGAATTTAAATTTGAAAAAAAATTAATTTGATAATTATCAAATTAATAATAACAAAAATAAAAATAATTTGAATAATATTATATTACTTTTAAAAAATACAAATGATCTTGTAGGTTAAAGTCTGTTATAAAAACTTAATTTTCTTCGTTATTCTTCGACAAATTTTAAGCCCGCGTCATTTGATTTCTTATTCCCGCGTCATTTGATTACTTAAGTCCGCGTCATTTGATTACTTATTCACGAAAAAAGAATTAAATAAACTTCGCTCCGAACATTTGAATGAGGAACAGAATTGAACCTGTCATTTCGAAAAGGGCACAAGTCCATTTACTAAAACTTTACAAAATCAACAAAAATATGATTTTTATTAAAATAATGTCTAGGTTGCTAAAGAAATTAAACATATAAGTAGATAAATAAAGAACGTATATAACTTATGTATTTTTTCTTTTTTTTATAAAAAAAACATAAATCATACAGAAATTTTTAATTTAAACTTATAAACTAACTGCTAAAAGTTTTGGACTTATTTCCTTTTCGAAATGACAGGTTCAATTTGATTGTCAGACGAACTTATAATTTAATTAAATATTATATTTTAAATCCCCTAAATAATTGAGGAGGTTGCTCAAAATTTATATGGCCATAGTTTTTGAACACTAAGAGATTATTGCATGGCATAAGAGACTTGTTAATAATCTTAAATATAGTTTAAAAAGTTAAAAAAATGCATTTATAAATGTTACAAACTCATCGCTCTTACACTAATGACATGCAAGGAAAGTTAACATTGTAGAGGTTTATTGTTAACAGACTCCGATTATCGCAATACTTTTGAAAAGCTTTACATAAACATGAATATATAAATGGAGTTTGCTCCATGTCGTTACATAAAGTTAAATTCTCAAACAAAAACAAAAAGCTTGCAACGGCGTCATTTTAAATATGTGATTGGAATCTGGTTGTTTAAATATTGTGATTTGCACTTTTTTTAACTTTTTTACTTTAAATTTTTGAAAATTTAAAGTAAAAAAAGTAACAAAAATTTACTGAAAAAAAAAAGATCTTGATGTTGTTTCATCTGTATGATAAAAGACACTTTTCTTGACACTTTTCTTGACAGTCGACCATATAATTTTTAATTTGAAAGTGTGCTTTTTTGAACCATTTTACTAAATTTATTATATTAGATAAATTACAATAAGCGGTTGTTGTGGTTATGAAAAGTTATAAATTTTTTTTAAGTTAATTACTTATACTTTTTTAACTTTAATTTTTTTTTTCAATTAATCTTAGTGTTATTTTCATCAGTTATATAACATTTTTTTAAAGACTGTCTGGTTTATTGTTCTTGCTTTGGAAATGGCTCTGAATTTTGCAATTTTATTCTAAGTTTTGTATTTTGGCTTCTTTTATTCAGCGTGGTTGTTGATAAAAACCAATCAAAATGAAAGTCTGGAAATGAGTAACTAGAATAATTGTTAGATATTAAAGGAATAATTGTTGTCTGGAATAGACTAATTGAATTTAGTTCATTCCAGACAACAGATTTATGAATAGCTATTAATAAATAAACAAAAAAAAATTAACTTTTATTTCTGTTAGAGTGGTTATTACAACCAGGGCTGACCATGGCCTTCCCGAACGGGGACCTTTTTTTTTTTTTTCTTTTTTTTTTTATGTCTCTAGTTGGCAAAAAACACATACAACTCCCTTCCCCCTAAATGAGAGACCTTTTCGGGACGGCTCGAACAACAGCCCCGCTGATCAAGAGAAGTGAAAAGTAGCAGCATAGCTACAAATATGCCCGGCTCATTTGCGATAAATCTTTTATCAGGGCCACTAACTTATTTCCTCCCAACCAAAAAATTAATACTTATACAAATAAAATTAATACTTATACAAATAAATCAAAAAAATGCCTTTTTAAAGCTTTTTTACAAAAAATCTTTCTTTGTAAAAAGTTATAAACCCCACCTTTAAATAAAAACAAAATATTAGAGAAAAAAAATAAGGGTACGACCCTCCATTGCCCAGGAAACAAATTTAACATGCATGTTCATCGGGACTACACAAATGCTGTCAAGATAAAGTTAAATCAAAGTAAAGTCTGAATGATAAAGTAAAATCAAAAAAAAAAAAGAAAGAGATTTAATAAAATGGAGTTCTCCAGTTAGCTCTGAAAACAATTTTATAATGTACCGTTATTAAATTTACACAAATGCTGGAAGTTTCAGAGCTCGAGCTAGTTTGGAAGGTAGTGAAAAATCAATCGTAAGATTCCTGGACAACTGATAGCCGACAAACATCTTTTGAAGTCAAGCTAACGGTTGAAAAAAAAAATTACAAGTTTATTCTAAAGAACTATTTTAATTGAATAAGATTTTATTTTTCTAATCATCCTTGTGCGGTTTGGACAACGCAAAAAAAAAGAAGGTTATTAGGGTGCCCACAACCTATAGTAGAAGATTGAACGGCTTTCCTTACCATCTTTTTTCAAATAGATTATATATGATAAAAAGCAATAAAAGATTATATCTGATAAACACTCCTTTAATCATATAAATTATATCAGATAGTTTAAATGAGTTATAATATTTTGAAAACTGTTTTAGCAGTCAATGTCCTTGCGGATACCAAAAATGTTATACTGCGTCATATTACCATAACAAAATACTTGATTGAAAAGGCAAATTCAAAAAAAAACAACTTGAGAAACAGCGCGCTCTAACGAACAGTGACATAGTCAAGGTTTACGCATGCATGAATTACCCATAGCTTAGAAATTATGCCCTTCCCCCTTCCTCCCCGACAAAGCTTCATTATGGCTACTAACCTATTTCTACTCAACAAAAAAAAAGAAAGAAAAAATTAATGTTTATTTAGCAGTCCCTATTAGTACTCCTGCGGCAGGGAGCCCGTCTCCACACTACTGGTATACCCGTACGTTGACTATATTTGCTCCTTTTATATTAGAACTATCCTATAAGATATACGTGAAAAAAAAAATCCTTTCCCGATGCTCCACCACAAACACTGCCCACATACATCAGAGTTTTACCTGAAGTTTTACCCAGAAGTACCCTCAAAAAGGTAATGGATTTGAATGCGCTACCTATAACAAAGTTTATGTTAAATCAACATGAAATGTCTGAAAGTTATATTATTTACTTTTTTTGAGAAAGTAAATAATATAACTTACTTTTTACTTACTTACAAAGTAAAGTATAAAATTTCAACAAAAAAAAATTACTTTAATTTGTCAAAGTAAATAACAATTTTTTTCAAATTACTTTTATGTAAGCTGTTATTGCTAATTAGTTACTTTTACACGTCAAAGTAATTTGTTGTTATGATGTAGTTTTATTTTACTTTGTAAAGTAAGTGTTATGTTTTTAAAATATTATATTTACGTAAGTTTACTTCATAAATAACTTTTTTTCATTTACAAAGTAAATTACATTTTGATGTAAATTTTTTACATAATTATAACCAAAATTACCATTTACAAAGTAAATTACATTTTGATGTAAATTTTTTACATAATTATTTACAAAATTTAAATTATAACGAATTACTTTTAAATGTAAGTAAATTATATATTTTTATATGAGTAACGTAAAGTAATTTACGCTTAAAAGTAAATCGCGTTTTACACCAAAATAAGTAAAAGTGCCATCCCTAGCTATGAGCCAACTTACTCCGAGAAAATTATGCCAACTTACCTCAAAACCCTTTTTTTCAATAAACAGTCCATAGATCCTGAAAAACGGCAACCTTGAAAAAAAGTCTGACAGGAAATAGTAAAACAATGGTGGCTGGAACTTTTACACTAATTTTTTTTTCATACGACTAACTATTTTCTTTGTATAATAAAAAGGAGGCGATGTTCCAAAAGTTACGTTTTTGTTCAAAAAACACATAATTCTTAATATCTCCCATACGCATGCGTGAATTCAAACAATTTTTTTTATTTTTTTATTTTAGGTGCCCCAAGAAGTCCTAACGGTCTTGTCACAGAGCACCGCGGAAGTGCATTTAACCAGGAAGTTCACGCCTCCTTCCTTACCGTGACGCGAAAATATGCCCAAAGCTCGTTTCGAACCTGGATCTCCTGCATAAAAAGCAAGCGTTCTAACCACTGCGCCACGGCCGCACAATAATGTAGTGAATGATGAAATGGTCAATTAGGAAGATTCTGTGTAATTTTTGTCACTTTCTGATGAAAGGTTCTGAAGATAAACGGAGTTCGTCAACTTACCCCTGCTGCCAACTAACCCCGGTCTCCCCTAATGGTAGTATCTCCATACCTATTGCTTGGTCACGTGGTTATAAGTTTAGTTTCAGTTGCATTACTTTTAGTAAGTTTAATGTTTCAGACTTGGTAATGTTTTTGGATCTACAGAATTCAGTAACTTAAAAAAAAATCTAAATGTAGTATTTAATTGTTGCCCATTTTTGTCACTTTTTTGCAAATAAAATTATTGGCTGCCTAAATTGACAATAGGCCGGATGAATAAACAAAAAAAGCAATTGCTTTTTACTCAGCATTTTTGGAGTAATTGTTCAGCTTTACGTGAACAAAAATTTGTACAAAATTGATCAAATTTTTATTTAAGTAAAGCTGAGCAATTTACTTCAAAAATGCTAAGTAAAAGCAATTGCTTATTTTTATTCACCAAGCCTTTAATTCACGAATGATTCACGAAGATCTTTAATTCACAAATGATTCACGAAAATGTCACGAATATTCGGTGACTATTTGGCCTGTTTAGCTACATTTTTTACTATTCGGTATTTGTTCGAATATTACAAACTATTCGGCTTTATACCGAAAACCAGATTGTAACGAAAAAAACGAATAAAAACGGATTACATATAACTATTTTTATTTTAATTTAAAATATAATTGGCATACTTGATAGCTAAAATCTAGATGGTAAGTTATGATAAAAACATTTTTATTTTTCGATGATGATGATGATGATGGTGATGATGATGATGATGATGATGATGATGATGATGATGATGATGATGATGATGATGATAATTGCAAGTTCCTCATAAATACTTCCAAAAATAGCCATTCTCTATGTACACTGCTTTTGGCAAATAATAATAAGATTTTAGCAAATTCTGTTAGGATAATGTTTTGAGTTGCTGATCACAACTTATAAGGGTTTGTTCTCCAATTTAAGTGAGCAGTTTTAAAAACCAATTTCATTTGCCGTTGAATTTTTCTTTTCTGCATTTTTATATACGTGTATAAATTTTGTAGAGACTGGTTTAATCGTTTTCATTAACATTTCTTTTTTTTACAAAGTGGAGATAATTCATCACCGGTGCTACTAGACACATGTGATGGTTCATTGATGTTAAGCAGTGTTTCACTGAGAAGGATTAACCTTTAACTGACTTAATCTTTCAGTGAATAATTAAGTCAGTTACTGAGTTACACTGTGCCGCACATCACAATCTTTCTCACAGTATATCAATTCTTATTTTGCTTTGCTCTTTGTGTTTTAACTAATCTCTTAAAATTAGTTTTGTAGCGTGTATCAATAAAAAAGGCAACCGACATTCCCATTCAAGTTAAACCATGCTTTAAGTTTAGGTTGTAGCGAATATATCATTTTTAATAAGTTTGGAGTTATTTGTGCTATATTAATCTATAGCAACTTCTGAAATTACTTCAAAAATACTAGTTATACTTAAGCTGGTTACTTTTTCGAATGGTTTTAAGTGTACGATTTTTATACAATAACTAGAGTTAAAACAATTTTATGGAACAGTCAACATTTAATGCATTCTGTGACTAGGCTTAGTCAAAAATGAAACAGAAGCGTTCACAGCTTAGTTAACATATGCACATTAATGAAGCATGTCAACACTCTTCACAAGAGTCAATCACAGTTCAATCATTAACAAAGATAAAAAATCGAGTATTCGGTGTTTCGGCTAAGCGCCTATCCAAAAATTCGGTATTCGCGATTCGGCAAACCACAATTCGTACATCTCTAATTAATACTTCTGATTAATTTTTACGGTCAAATTCTATGATGTTTGCAGCAAATGTTTAACAAGCTGCACGGAATTTGCCGCTCTACATGGTCAAGAGTGTATGAGTAGATGGGCGTTTTACGCATTGTTTAAAAGCATATCCGTGCTATCAATTGTTATAAATAACAAAAGCAAAACAATAGGTAACAACTGAGTCAAGTGGGAGTACTTTTATTTGATTAAGCATCAGAATTACAACCATCTCAAATATCCAGGTAAAATATTGGAATTAATATATTTCGCTATTTTTTTAATAAATAATCTAAATATTTGACAACCCATATCTATATTAAAATCTATATTATAACTCCTGTAAGGTGTTTTGAAAAACGGCCGTAGCATATTAACTAATACAAACAAAGAGTAGTAATTGGTAAACACACCTCGGAGTGGAAATATGTTCAGTTAGGTGTACCACAAGACAGCATACTAAGCCATCTATTGTTTATCTTCTTTATCAACAAGCTAAGTGATAAAATTATTCACTACATTAAATTGTATGCAGATGATAGTAAAATTATAACAATTATCAAGTCGAATTTTGACGCGCAGACAGGGGCGCACAGAGACCTGATGCCTGGGGTTTATTATTAAAAAATTTACTGCATGTCCCCCCCCCCCCCAACCTCCTTACCCACCACTAAAATAAAAATAATGAGAAAAATAAAGCTATTATTTCTAGTGGTCACAAAATATTTTTAAAATTCTGTATTTAAGACAGTTCACAAATCAAACAATTAAACACAACAAAGAAAAAAAACATTTCTGGATTTGGTAACAGTTTTCATTTTTTTATTTGATGCTTTCAGTTTTTTATTTGATGCTTTCAGTTTTTTATTTAGCATACTGATAATTTTTTTGCCATCTCGTAATGCCTCATAAATGTGATGCTAGGGATACCGACCCGGATCCAACACTCTCTGTGCTCCCCTACGCGCATACTCTTAAAACAGATATGGACAATACCTTTGACTAGTCCCATAAATGACAAATGCATTTTAACACTAACAAAATATAAAGGAATGCATGTTGGATTCGCTAGGAAATCTAAGCTAATGTACTCAATGAAAAATGTTGATGGCACTCATAGACAACTAGAGGTAACTACCATAGAATATGATCTGGGAGTTTTTGTATCGGATAACCTAAGCGTTCGAGCTCAAATAAGAACTGCCACCTCAACCGTAAGCACTATGTTTTTTCAGCTTAAAAAGGCTTTCCGCAGTTGCAATTTCATACTGTGGTGCATTCTCTACTAAATACACATCCTCCCTCTTCTAAAATTTGCCGTACAATCATGGTTACTCTTTTTCAATAGGTGACATCACATTTCTTGAAAAATTACAGAAACGAGTGCCAAAAACTATTGTGGCAGTTAAATATTTGTTGTACGAGGAGAGACTACTACGGCTAGGGATTACCACTCTTGAACAAGTGTAAATATGCGGAGATTTAATTTTACAGTATAACATATTGAACAATATAGAAAAAGTAGGTTTTCATTTGTATTTCAAAATTGTAGATGCGCATACAGTTAACTTCTTCAAGGACTCAATTTTTAGACCATCTGATGCGCAAAGTCATTAGAAAAAAAATTTTGGTGTTGCTTCATATAAATATAAATATTCATATAAATAAATTCAAATTCATTTTTAAACACTTGAGATTACTTACATAAAATGAATTGAAATTTCCCCAAAAGTAGTGTTTTACGAATAATCAAATGTTTACTGAAAGAATTTAGCAAAGTAAAAATGTCGGGCAAATATCGATTTATTAGCTATTTCTTAAAAACTATAACGCGGAAAAGATTTCAGTTATTGGGAGCGCCTTCATCCTCTGAAAGTTTAGACGTCTGTCTATACTATAGGTTCTTGATATGGTCGCGTTGATTTTGGTCGCGTACCGTAAACGTAGAATATACCACAAAAATATCACAACGCGCGATTTAATCAAAAATTTAGTTAAAAGGTCATGTAAATATGGCACTCACCAAGAAGAAACGAGGTGCTGATAATTATTTGACAGATCAGAATTGGGATGCAGAAGAGGAAGCCGATGAAGAGGTAAGATAACTAATAAGTACACATTATACTATATCAAGAATCTCACTAATTTTGAAATATCTTGGATTTTGCTGATGCATCAATCTTCTATGCATTAATAAATCACTAGCACCACTTAGTAAAAAAGGTTAATTCAGATCTCCATCATTTGGTTAAATAGTTATCGTATTTCTCTAAATAATTTCTCTAAATAAAATGAATTTATTAATTAAAAAAAATAAAATGTGTTTCTTTTTTTTTTTAAAAACAACTTAAAAAGCATGCCAGAGTACCTTGGTAGTCCTTCAAAATAAATTACTAAATTTTAGTACACAACTCTACCAGTTGGAGCACTTTGGGTGAACCTTTAGTTTATTATGTATTTTTTGTTTGTTATAATTATAATTTTTTGTTTGTTTTTTCATGTGCTTTTTTTTAAAAAAAAAAATATTTAATAACAAAATCTATACTAAAAAATCTATACTATACTCTATAAAATTTTATTATTATTAGGCTGGATCATTTAAAGTTGCAGATGAAAATGTTTTGGAAAAACGAACGTAAGTTTTAATTCTACAATAAACAAAAACTTAAAATGTTTTGTGAAATGAGATTTTAATAATTAAATCACTTTTTTAAAATGTTAATAAATGGTTTTTATAATTATGTGTTAAACAATTATTTATTTTATTATTTTTTAATCATTGATTATTGTTATTAATAGTTTTGCAAAAAAATTGAGATAAACTGTTATTTACTAATACTATATAAATAACAGTGTTGAGCATACTAAAGTCTAAATACTATATACACTCAAACCTCTTTTAATGCGGTCCTTTTTTATGCGATACTTTATTTGTGTGTTTTGTTTTATGCGATTTTTTTTGTGCGATCTTGTATAATTTAATTTTTGAACGCGCAATAATTTTAATCTCAACGATTAAAATGTGTAATATGTATGTACATACATCATTATATAGTTACTGTTATGAACATTCAACCACAAATTGCATGTTCATAACAGTAACTATATACCACAATTGCACTGACCAAACATAGTTAAAAGTACATCAAGTTGTTAATTTATTGAACACTAGGGATCACTAGCGATTACTTATCAACTATTTTCAACACCTCAACTGTCTGTATCTCTCTATTCAAAAAAATTGAAAGGTCAATATAAATCACACGCTATTTCTAGGCCATATTGCATAACTTATTCAAGCCTATCACAAACCATAACTGACATTAAATAACTTCGTGATTAGTAAGCCGATATTGTATATTTGGCCGTTGAGTGTTTTCATTTTCTTTGTTAGTTATAAGTTCTTTTGGACTGAGTTCAGGTCAGCTGCAAGATTACAGAGGTACACTACTGGTCAAAAGTTTGGGTTTACTTGCTTTATTTTTCAATTCTACATAATTTTTGAAAATTGAAGCTCCTTCCACTCAAAACTAGCGTCACATTAAATTGAAGTAATTATTTTGGCATTTTGTTTATAGAGAGACTATACACCTATTTTTGTATAAAGAGTGTAGGTTTATCATCATTACAATAATAAATACTGTGGATATATTTTGCTGTAATAATTGGGTATATATTTTGCTGTAACAACTTGATACATTTTGCTGTAAAACTAACTAAATTAACTTTTTTTTCAGTATTGTTGTTTATTTTTTTTTATGCAGAAAGTAATCAAAACATTGTTTTTGTTCAATTTGTAACTTTCATAGAATAATTATTATGAACAAGAATTAGTTGAAAGTATTTTAAAATTTAAAGACATATATATTTTATCCTAATTTTAAAATTTAAAGACAGATATATATTTTATGTTTTGATTGAAGAAAAATGGATAAAAAAGCAGTGCTAAGTTTACAAATAATAGGTAGATTTTTATTATTAGTTCTAGAGGTTATTCAACACAAAGAATTGCTTTAAAAACCAATTTTTCTCAAAATACAGTCATTAGAGCGTTGTAAAGAAAACATGAAACTGGATGTAATCAGAATTACGATTGTTAAGGGAGACCTATAGCAACGCTGAATCACAAGACAAATTCATCCATGTTCAAAGTAAAAGAAATTGTACTCGAACTGCTACCGAAATTTGCAAAGAACTTAATTCCATGCAAGATACACCAGTATCTGTTTTAACTGTAAAACAGTGTCTTGGCAATTACAGTTTGAAAGGAAGCGTTGCTGTCAAAAAAACTTACTACGCAAGCTAAATAAAGTTAAATGATTGAGATGGGCAAAAAAACATAAAGATTGGGAAATATAACAATAGTCGCAAGTCTTGTTCACTGATGAATCAAAGTTCAAATTTTCTGAGGAAATCATTGTTTGTTGTTTATTTGGTAAATGTGTGATAAAACAATGTGTGATCCCAAAAGTCAAGCATGGTGGAGAGTCAGTCATGGTCTGGTGATGCTTTGCTGGAAAAAAGTTGGTGATCTTTTGCAAATTGAGAGTACCATGAATAAAAGTAATTTTAAAAAAATACTGAAAAATTTTTTTAAATCTCGTGCTTTCATTTTCTTGAAAGAATGATTATTTTATTGAAAACAATGAGTAATTGAAAGTTATTCAAAAGTGTAAATATACTGCATGGTATTCAAAATAATCTCCTATTTTGCTAAAATATGATTATTTTATTATAAACAGTATAAATAAATACCTATGATGATAAAAATCCTTATTTTTTTCATTTATTATTAAATTTATCAAGTCAACCCAAACTTTTGACCAGTAGTGTATGTCTGATGAAAATGAATGAGTTAATTAAATTAGAGCTCTCTTGTTTTACCTCAATCATTTTATAAATAATTTATTCATAAATTATCAAGACCATAAAATACATCAAAACATTAAATTTAATTTTTTTTAAAATCGAATCAGCATGTAAAAGGTGCATTCTAAAAAATTAACAACTGCACAATTGGCTCAGGTTCATGTTCTGAGCCAGTGGAACATGTCCCAATGAAAAATTGCACATATTCTCAATGTGTCCCTGTAATCAATGTCCAAGACTCTGACCAGGACAGCCAAATTGTTGAGATCAGGACAGCCGAATTGTTAAGAACAGGACAGCCGAATTGAGAAGTTACAAATCTCAGGATTTTTCGCTTCTTCGGGTAATCAACTGATAGGCTTATCAAAAAAACTGCAATTGGATGTTTTGAGAGAAAAGATTCCCCCATATATGGCAATATACTCCTGCACCCATTTTCAGCATTATAGTGAACCTTGCCACCAGACAGCAGCTGTGAGGTGCTGGTTGGAGGAGGAAGGGGTCCAGTTGCTTGGTCCATGGCCTGGGTCAAGTCTGGACTTAACCCCAATTGAAAACATGTTGACAATAATAAAGCAGAAGGTTATTCAAGAACATTCAATGTCAGAAAAACATTAATAGACAACATCAAGCATGTATGGGCTACCAGTATAACACCTGAGTACTGCAAATCTTTAGCCTTTTCCGTGCTTAATCAAATAGCGGCTGTTCTGAAGGCCAAGGAACAGTATACTTAGTACTGAATCTTGAGACTGTAATTGTTGTAGTTAACAAATAGTATAAAATGTTTGGTATCATCATAAGTGAACTTTTTTAATTACAATATAAAATGAATTCTTATATAAATAATGAGGTGATTCCAAACTTTTGGCCTGTAAGTTCTATAATGCACTCTACAACTTTCTTATGAAATTCATCCGATTCATCCAAACTGTAGTTCTATAATGCACTCTACAACTTTCTTATGAAATTCATATACAACGCATGTATCGTAATCATTGTCATCATTTAAAAAAACAAAAATATTATGCTGAATAATTTGTTTCAAAGTTTCCCTGAAATATATAACAACTGAATGTAATGCACATTGTTGTTTATTCCAATTGTATTTTTATGCTTCATAGTAAATTAAAAATTAGTAGTTTTCTGCAAAAAATTTTTTTTTAATCTCTTTTTAATAGTGAGTTTAGGTTTTAGCAATATATAAATGTGAAATAAGTTATTGCAACTTTTTTTTTTTTTTTAGACAGCCATATTGAAAAACTTGCAAAAGTTCTTTATAAATTTACAGAAATTGTTCAGGTTTCACTCATATAATTACAAACTAGTCAATAAAGTTACACCTGTAAACATTAAAAGCACAAACAAGCAAACAAAAATAAATAAAAAATTAAAAGACTTCTTACAAAACAAGAAAAATAATAAAGAAAACAGAAAAGAAAGCAAAAAGAAAAAAATGGAAAGAAAACTAATATAAATAAATTTAACATATAATAATGATAATAGCAATTTTACTAATAATAATTAATAATAATAATGACAATATTAATAATAAAATAATAATTATTAGAGAATATTAATAAAAACATTAAAAATCTTTTTTTAATGATGCATGTTTAATGGTGCATGTTTATCTAAAAGAAATTTGAAACTTTTAAAATGATTTAATAGTTTTTACCTTGGTAGATGTTAATTAGATTAGTATAGTTAATTTTATAAAAATCTTGACATATTTCTTTGTAATTTTTTTTTAATTTCGATGAAAAATACAGATTTTACAAAGATTTATTTTGGTTCTGTATGATGGATATATTAAAAATTGGGGCAAATGATCTGATATTGTAGTTGTTAAATTTCTTGAAAAAATGTTTTTTGAAGTTGTACTGGAAAATATGTTATCAATTAAAGTTTTTGAATGATTCATTATTCTTATTGGCAGTCAAATAATGGGCAGAAAGTTATTTAAAACTAGGGTATTTTAAAATCCAGATGCAGAATTGTCTAAGTTAGCTAATAAAAAATTAATATTAAAATCACCCATTAAAATTTAACCACCCATTAATTTATTTTACTCCCAATAAGGTTGCAAACAACCACTATTAAGTTAGGAGTTATAACGAAGAATAGAGTTAAGGAGCAAAGAAACAGACAACTTGAAAGGTTGAATGTTGTGTGAGTCAGGAAAACATGAAGATGGGACACAGTTCCAAAACATTGAAGTGTCTGTAAAAAAATGTATGAATAAAAGATTTTGAGCATGCAGTGACAAATAGAGAAAAAAGATGACTCCAGCTTCACAGATAAAACAGGTCAACTACATTTAAAATTAGTTTTTGGACCTTGTTTAGAGGAGTAAGACCATCATTAGAAAAACCAGCCTAAATATTATAACAGTATTTCATACAGGGATTAAAAGATTTATATAGGTAAAGAATGGAATCAGGAGTAAGATAATGGCAAGCATAATAAAGAAAAGCAACCTTAGCAGATGCTAACTTTGCAATGGATTGAATATATGGTTTCCATGTGAGGTCAGTAATGTATGATGATTCAAACAGGCATATAGAAGAAGATTCATATATAGGGTTGCCATTCATTATTCTAGGAGTGTTGTTTTAAATTGTTTCATGGAATTTCTTACCTTTAAATAAAGCGTGTACATGAAATAAATGTGAAAGAGTAAATACATCATTTTTTTTAGTGATTGATTTAATATATATTTAATTGCATATGCTTGACCTTGGCATATACTTATTTATCAATTCACATATTTGTCTCAAATTCAGGTTTAAATCCTCTAACTGCTCTTTTATCTGCTTTCGCCTAACGCTGCTTTGTACCTACCTTTTGTACCTACCTTTTGTACTTACCTTTGCAACTCTTAACTCAATCATCTTTTTTGTACTTTACATTTTGCCAATCAGTTTTTTGACTATTAATAGGAAAATCTTTTTGTTTAATTTTGAGTCTAACTTAGACATACTAGTTTTGAGTCTAAGACATGCTCTATGATCTGCTTGTTTTTACTGTAGCTTGTTTTACTGCTGCTTATTTTACTGCTGCTTTTTTTTACTGCTAACTTAAAACTTAGTGACTTGACTAAACTCTTACAACAGAAAACATTTATCGTGCATTAGATTAAAGCGTTGAGGCACTGGCTATTGCACTTGACATAAAATCTGGCATGCTGGTTTTTTCTGGTGATATGTTCTCTTGTCATATGGTGATATGTTCTCTTGTAATCTAGAAATAAAGTGTGTACACAAAATAAATGTGAAAGAGTAAATACATCATTTTTTTCAGTTGTTGTATTAATATACTTTTAATTGTGTTTGTATTTTGTTGGCAACATGCTCAAAAAATCTTTTAGTTTTCTAATTTAACTTAAAATAAGTTTTAAAAATAACAAAAGAAGAAGATGTTAGAAAAAATATTTTGCACAAATATTATAAAAAATCTAAATAGATGCTACAATTCAGTAGCAAAAAAGTTGCAAATACATCCCTTCACCATTAGTATGTTGTTTAACATTTTTCCCAAATAAAATCGATCAAACACAAATCTGGTAATGGAAAAAAGGAGGTTTTTCAAGATATAAAACTGGTCAGAAAACTGTTTAACAGTTTTATGAACAATTCAAGCCTCTCAATAAGAGAACGCCCAATAAATAAGGACTTTCTTCTAGTTTTGTTGTAAAAGTTCAAAATAAGCATGTTTTTCAAGCTTTCAAATCACAAATGCCTAACCGTTCTGATATTTAAAAAAAAAAGCGCAAGAACCTGCTGAAAAAATTTTTTTACTACAATTATATTTCTAAAACTTTCTGAATTATTGAAGATGATGAAATCTTTATGAAGTACGATTATCAGCAAAATCCTGGTGCTGTCTATGATAATGCCAGATACACAGTGGTGGCCAAATTATTAGACTAAATGAAATTTTTGATGCATTTGTGAAATTTGTTCATAAGTAATGCAACATTTTTACTTCAAAACATTACAAAAAATTAGAAAAGTTAAGAAGCGCAATATTTTATTGTAAAAAAGCACAAACTTGAACCGTTTAAGTATAAAAACAATTAAATACAATGCAAAATTAGGACTTGATATTCAAATGCCAAGATGACTTAAAATTTGCATTAATAAGATCCTTGAAGGCATCCCATGAATAAGTTTTGGGCAAAGCTTACGGATTTTGTTGTCATGATGCCAGACATTGATCAAAGCCTCGGTCAGTTCCATCTTGTTTTTTGGTTTCATCCCTCCTACTCTTCTTTTGACAATCTCCCACAGATTCTCAATGGGGTTCATGTCAGGTGAATTACCTGGCCACTGCAGAAGCTTAATGTGGTTGTCAGCTAAGTATTTCTTGACTGTCTTTGCAGTGTGACAAGGTGCTCCATCTTGCATAAAAGTGAACGGTCTCCGTCGACACCATTCGCCAAGTTGAGGCAGCAGTTGTGTCTCAAGCACCTTCTTGTATTGAACTTGATTCATGGTGCCTTCAACAATATACAGTCGTCCAGGCCCATGAATAGAGATAACTGACCAGACCATGACATACATTGGGTGCTTTACTGTCTCTGCAACACAGTCAGGATGAAATTCTTCACCGGGTTTCCTACGTACATAGGCTGCTTTCTCATCCATGATGTAAAAGGATGATTCATCACTGAAACACACCTGACTCCAATTATTTTCAGTAAAATTCTTGTGTTGCTTTCCCCATGCCAAACATTTCTTGATCATTGCCGGAGTCAGCTTTGGTTTTTTGCGTAGCAGTCGAGCTCGAAAACCATTCACAACTAATTGTCTTCTGACTGTTCTGGTACTCACATGTACATTACTTTTTTATAATTCTTTTTGCAACATCTTGCTTGTTGCTTTACGGTTTCTTATACAGCATTTCATGAGGTACCTGTTGTCTCGCACAGACATTGATTTTAAAATAATTTTGGTTTTGTAGCCTAGTCTAATATTTTGGCCACCGCTGTAGAGGAAAAACAGGTAAGAAAATTAAATACGCAAAACATGACAAACTTCTTAAAAAATCCTTGATTTGGCAGGCTATTTGCAGGTATAATAAAAAATTGATGATAAAAATCTTTATGAAGTATGATTATCAGCAAAGTCCTGGTGCTGTCTATTATAATGTTAAATATAGAGGAAAATCCGACAAGTCATTTAAATACACAAAACATAGTAATCTTGCTAATTCAAGCTATGTGCAGATATGACAAAAAAAAGCACCCTATATTTCTGAGTCCGCACTTGCTTGTAAAATATATGTTAAAGATTGTTTACAAATACATCTTTTACCTCTTACTAAATCACATGATAGTAAACATGTGTTCTGGCCTGATTATCATCAAGTCATTATAGCAAACTGGCTACGGTATTGTATAAACAAAATGAAGTGAAAGTTGTGTCAAAAATAGCATATCCTCTAAACTGGCCAGAGTTGAAAGTTATTGCAAAGTACTGGGTAATTATTACCAAATATATAAAAGTAATTATATAAAAACTATGCAGAAGCATTAAAGATTTGAGAATGTAATTTAAAAAGCATCAAGTAGTTTTAATTGTTATTCTTTACGCAAGCTTTTGGTACCAAGGTTCCAAATTATTTCAAGGAATAGATTAATTCCTTGAAATAATTTATCTTCTTATATTAATGTATTAAAATTAATACTTAGTTCTAAATAAAAGTTGACGAGTACCTTTTTTAGTTGTTTTTTTACTTTCACAAATTTCTTGTACACGCTTTATTTTTTAAATTAATGAATTTTTTTTTTAACTGCAATATTAAAGTCGTAAAAATAACTTCTGGGGTTCCACAAGGTTCCATCCTTAACCCTGTATTGTTTCTATACAATAAATTTCCTGATAATCTTATCTCTTAAGCAGCTCAAATTAGCAAAAACACAGTAGTGGTGTAGTGGAAGAGCGCTTGCTTTATAAGCTAGAGGTTTTGAGTTAGAGAGGTTTATAACCACAATTAAGTAGTATCCTCATCTGTAGTGGGAGGTGAATTAAAGTTAAAATTTTTAAATTTTCTATATGACACAGTTATATAGTCTTGACAAAAAGTAATTGCTTTTTGATTTTTCTTCTGTGACAATTTAGGGCTTGCAGTTACTTGTAAATTTTAACGGAAACATTTTAACTCAGTTATTTATTGCTAATAACTGACAAAATAATTTTGCTACAAGCATTATGAGCATAAAAAAAGTAATTATTGTTAACCTGACAAAAACAGTAGCTCAAAATAGCAATAACACAATTAACTGTGAATACCAGTTTTGTTGTGTTTTAAGTAAACAAATTTATTTTTACCTTGATTGTGTAGAATTCAAGTTTTTGAAGTTGGCTAATGATTATTATTTTTTAAATTGTTTACTAAATTAAAACTGTTTCAACAGTAACAAAGTTAAAATCAAAAAGTAAGCAAGTTAAAATTAAACAATTTCAAAGGCAGAACTTAAAAAATAAAAAGTGTATGAGTAAAAAAGAAAATTATAGAGAAGTATAAAATCCTTTTAATTTAGACTTTTATAAAAAATTGTTATAAAAACTTGGAATGAAACCAAATTTCTTATAATATTGTGTGACCTAATATTACAAGTATACTTGTTTATAATAGATTGTTTGTTTAAAATTTCTTAAATGAATGCAATAAACTGAATTTTAAAACTGTAAAATAATTTGTTCTTGAATGAACAAGTTCTTTATTTATACAGATAAAGTAGGATACAATTAATTGTAATAGTTTAATATATCTGAAAATAATAACTGTATGAATAGAAGATTACCCAAACATTATTTTTAATAATAATTTAATTTTTCAGTTTTTAATTATTGCATTTTATATAAAAAATGAGTTTATATAAAACACAATTTACATTTCAAATAAAATATGTCAGTAATATTTTTGTTAATAATATTAGAAGTTGTAATAAGCTAATCAAATTCTGCTCGCTGAATTTAAAAACAGATGAAAAGTATTGAATAATCATCAAAACAACTAATCAATAATACGTTTTATTGAAAGTTTACTGAACTCTTTAATTGTTTTGCACTTTACTTTTTTTACTTAAACAAAAGCAAAAATGTTAATACATTTGTTGTCAACTGTCACCAGTTAACATTGTTTAAAATTTAGTAGTTAACCCATTGTTTTGTTCATTATGTCTGTTTTTTTTTTCCATACACGTGATTGGATACAAAGATAAGATAAAAATCTAATTGAATTGTTAATGTTTAAATTAAATATTATCAGAAACTTGATATACTTCACCAACATCCTCAGTATATATAGATTACATTTAATGGTAATGTGGTTAAAAATGGTGGATAAAAATATTTTTTATAACAACTAACTTTTATTTTAATTGCTTTAAAATAGTCTAATTGTTATAATTTTATGTTATAATTAAAAATTAAAAAAATTAAAAATTATTTTGGCATTTTTTATTATTTTATTTGTTTCGAGTTTTTGTTACATTTAGATTTAAGAAAGCACATCGCAGAAAAGTAATAACAGGTGCTGATGATACTGGTAGCAATGAGGAAAGTAAGGTATTTATTAAATTAAAGTGCATAACTTTTTTCCTTAAAATATTATACACATGTATATTAAAACTTGGAATTTAGGTTAGCACTAAGTGTGTCCAGACATATTATCAATGATCCTTTGAAGCCTTTTTTTTTTAACAATCTTTTACAAAAATTTAAGTTTGAAAAACTTCTTGTTTTTGATCAACATAGTGGGTTGTTTTTGAACCTGGTCAAAAACCTCAGAATTTAATTTGACATGCATATACTGACCTTAATTTCTATTAAAGTTTTACATCAGGCTATGTTTTGAGTTTTAGATAAAATGGCGTGTATTTCACATTTGTATCTATAGTTGGCTTAAACTTAAAGATGAAAAGTTCATTTTTGTCGATGTTTATTTGGTCAGATATAAGCAAAATTATGATAGAAAAATTTAGAATTCAAATTTGGAATATAAACAATTGTGCCAGACAATATCTTACGAATCAATAGAAACTACATAATTGTTTGATTATAAACTTGTCAGAAAATCTTAAAGGGATCCCAAACCTCTGAGACATGTTGTGTTCAAATTATAGAGAGTGATAAAAAAAATGTTTGGGCTAAATTTTTTCGATTAAAACAAAAAATTAAATAAATACCAAGAAAACTAACTTTTTTATTTTAGTCAAAGCTCGCCTTCTTCGTTTTATTGTAGGCCTAAAAGTCAGCATAATATTGTACATGTCATTGACTTTTTTGTTTGTTTACATAATCGATCTCTCATGCAACCAAAAAAAATTAATGGCATCATGTACTGAAACTCTTTGGAATAAAACGCGCTTGAACAAATTATCAAGTCTTTAAGACAATTCAATACTTTATAATTATGACAAAAAAAATAAAGCAATTATTGGAATAAATTTTGATAATTTATTAGAAGCAATATCTATAAAACAACTAATTGTTAAAAAAAACTCAAATGAAAATTTTTTTGAAAAAACAATTTCAATAACGTATGTATGAATTAATAAAGTGTTTTTGTCTGCAATGGTAGACTTATTCAATTGCATGGAAAACAAACATTTTTGGAGAACATTAATCAGTTTATTGTCCACATTAACTGCCATTGCTTCAATTTTACGCTGTAGTATCGCCTAATGTTTTTAAAACTTGAGGTATCTTGGTGCTAAAGTTTTGTGATAAATTCTTTTATTAAGCTATTATTAGTTTTTCTCCTATGAGTAACTTTTACCACTTTTTGAAGTTAAAACAATATGCAACAAGAGGAAAGTAGTCTATCTTTGTTTGTTGCATTTAGTTTTTTTTAAATGCATCATTTAAAAAAAACAAAATGCAACAAACAAATGCAACAGGCAATCATTGTTGACCAATAGGAATTTTTTATGTTCTTTAAAACTTTTTACTTGGCTTGTTCAAAACATATTAAGGTTAACATATGTTTGTAGATAGATGTTCTTGCAATCTACTTTATAAAACACTATCTTTGCTTCTTTGCCTCATTTGATAGTGTTTTATTGAATAGCCATGTTAGCAATATATACATGTTAGTAATATATATATACATATACATATATATATATATATATATATATATATATATATATATATATATATATATATATATATATATATATATATATATATGTGTGTATATATATATATATATATATATATATATATATATATATATATATATATATATATATATATATATATATACAACCCTCGGAATTAAGGTCGGCATTCGGCAATGATGGTTTCCTTTACTAAGTCCAAAACGACAAAAAGAAACCAGTTTTCTCAGGTATCAAGTTTACAAGGTTTAGTATTTTCAACTACTAAAACAGGAAGTGGCTTCTCTTTATTAATTTCACAAATGTCAGGAATCTCATGCTCCAACAAGACACAATGTGAGAGTTTAATTGAATTTCAAGGTCAGAAACAGCAAGAGCCATTACTACTACTTTAGACAAAAGATACCAGGAGTGAGATTTTAAACTATTTAAAGGTGAAGTTTTTACATCAATATCCCATTCACCCTTTATGATTTTTGCTAAATTGAATGAGTTGAAGTCATTCAATAATGAATATTCAGCAAGACTGGA
Organism: Hydra vulgaris; assembly: GCF_038396675.1. Taxonomy (NCBI): domain Eukaryota; kingdom Metazoa; phylum Cnidaria; class Hydrozoa; order Anthoathecata; family Hydridae; genus Hydra; species Hydra vulgaris. The sequence goes on from NC_088921.1 coordinate 50,552,092, forward strand.
TTTTAAAAACCCTGGAGCATAAAGTACAACAATCATTAGACAAACTCTAGAGACTAGAATCTTCTGGTCTTGATTTAAGTCGTTTATAACTGGCGATGTCAATTCCAAAACCATTTGATATAATGCATCTGCTATGAATCTAGTTTTTTGACAGACACCTGGTTGATGAATCCTAAAGTTTTTTTTGGCTTGTCAGACTAAATATTACGATAGAAAGCTAAGTATTCCACAAGATGCCTGTAATCATCTCAAGGAAAAATCTCAATTCCGAGAAAATGGTGTCCAGAACCAAATAAAAGAATATTCTCTTTAAAACTAGAAGAAATACCACAAGTAGATAAAAATGGGACAAAATTAAATCATTGCTTTTTAAAGTTGGAGTAAAGGGCCTTGTGTGGACCTTAGATGTTATCTCCAGTTATTGATTTGTTAATATGTTTAATATGTATTTCATGTATGTGGTGCTGACATAACAGTCACTGAAATTTCAAAGTATTCTAAACCTGATTTGATGCTTTACCTGTGTCACCTGGAACAATTTCTAAGAAAAGATTATTCTTGTGTAGAAATTCAGGACTTGTAACAGACACAGCAATTCTATCTTTTCTAACTGTTTTTTGGATTTCCTTATACAAATGTGTAACTAGTTTGCCATCAAACTCAAGGACAAGATTTTTATCTCTCATTTCAGCGATATAATTGTGTCTAATTTTAGTTCCATGATTTTGAATAACCTCAAATCGTTTCAATCTGACTGTTTCTCTGTTTCTCCTAATTTTTTTCATATTTACTCCTAGGTAGTTCATGATGCTGGCTATAAACATTGTTTGATCTTGGTAGCTTAAACTGGTCCTTACACTAATAGGAGTTGTAGCTGCAATTAGGCCATTTTAAGTAATTTCTTTATTGACAAGAATTGAATCTGATAAAAGCATGAGTGGTACATCGTTAATTTTATTTTTTTTAGTGTTGTTTGATGTTTTTTGTTGATGTCCTCAGCAGAATTATAATTAGTATTACCTACCATCAGTGCTAGGTTTGAAAGGTCCACAATAATATTTAAAAAAAAGGAAAATGGAAAAGTACATTCACAGTTTATTCTATAAAGTAACATGCAACATGCATGTAAAATATACAAATTAATTTTTTCATGATAAAAATTACCTGATTCAGATATCGATTTTATCTCTTTGAAAAATTTCTATCAGCATTTTTAATTGAGGGTTCTAAATCTTCTAAATCTAAGTAATTGTAGTTCTTGTCATTATGATATTCAGCATCTCCATTAGCCTCTATTTACATTTGATCAATCTTTGCTTCAAAGGTCTTCATCTATATGCCTGCTTATAAATTGTTTTCTATCATTTTTCTGATCTTCCAAAAATGCTAAATGTTCCTCTTTACTCTCTTTGTTTCTCGGCATATTTTGACTGAGTTGTATAAGCTCTTTAATGTTGGGTTTTCCGATGTCGAAAAGAGTGAGTGATGTCAAAAATGATTGATTGAAACTAACTTTTTTTTAGTGTCCTTTTTTCAAACTAGCAATTTTCCCTTGGTCATTGATATTGGTTTTTGTGAAGTTTTACAAATTTTGATAACATTTTATCCTCTCCAATAATATAGTTTTTAAAACCACAGGACTCCCAGATGTTTACTATTTTTCTAAGAAGGTACAGTTCTTCATTTTACTAAAAACACATTGTTTTTCTTTTGTATTTTATGTTAAAATTTGATCACACAGGCCAAGAAAAATTATCATAAATACTTTTGAATCATTTTGATCTGCTCTGATTAAATATTGATAATGTTTTACAAGTAACCCATTAGTTAGAAGATGATTCTGAGGTAAAAAAAAAAAAAGAGGTTTAAGAAGGTAAAGAGGGCTCCTACAACTGACATTCAGATTCTCATTCTTTTTGATACTTGATTGCATCTTTGTCAATATGTTGGTAGATATATAATGTATAAGGTTTATTTTTTATTTATATTTAATGGAAAAACAAATCATTAAATTTATTGATGTCATTACTAAATAATACCTTTGATAAACCTTACCTGAAGCTATGTTTACTACGCCTTTTTTCTTTATATGCAATTTTTTATTAGTAATTTTATTTACAGTTTTAAAGTTTTCAAAACTTCTGTAAAACGTTTTCAATGCAGTTGTTATTCTATTCATTGAATGAAAAATTACACATTAAATTACATTTTACATTTCAAAATGATATATTTTGATGAAGTAAAAAAATATTGACGATAAACAAAGAAAATTTTGAAATAATGATTAATTGCGAAAGCATCCAATTTCTACATCTAGCACTAGTCCTTAAAACAAAACCAAAACATATCACTAAGGGCTATAGAAAAGATTTAAATGCAGTGTTAATTCTATTGTCACTTTATTGTCCAATGTCAAATGTTTTCTATAATATTCTGCTAACCCAAATACTATAGATCATGATAAATATTTAATAACTTTGTATTACATAAAAATAAATTTTCTTATTATACTATCATAAAAACTTTGTAATTCTTGCAGTTGAGTTTAAATTCCATTATTGAGTTGTTTAAAGTATACTCAATACTAATGTATTAAGTATACTTTAAACAATTGCGGTTTAAAAGCAATAATTAATAATTAATTAACAGTTAGAAATTAATAGGAAGTTGTGAAAATATTTGCATTAATCACATTTTAAACAGTTTAAATTTAAATGTTTGTGTTAAAACAGTTTTTAAATAAAATTGTTTTAACACAAGCATTAATAAAATTTATTTTATACACCTGAATCATAGAACACAGCGCCATCCCAGCTAACACAAATGTTCAAATATCAAACAGCGAGCGTTTACTTAACTTTAACTGCAAACGTTCATTTGATAGCATTTGAACGTTTGCCTCAAACAAGCAATAATGAACACGGAAATTTACCCAATGTTTTTCTTTTTTAATTTTTTAACTAAATGTACAAGTGTATAAGTTTAGAAAGACTTTTCGTTTAAACATTTGCTAGTTTTTCCGTTATGTAATATAATGCTTTTTTGAACTTAGATAGCCCTTGTTTATTTTAACAATTGTTAAATAAGTACTTATGTAAAGAGCTGTTTCTAATTAAGAATGAATTCACCATGTTTTACAGCTGAATTACAACATATCAAGCTTATTTGAGAGCCTATGATTTAATTATAACATATCAACCATTAGGCACACAATTACCCTATTTTTTACACTACAATTATGAAAATTTTATGGAATGAAATTTAAGCAAGGAGCTATATAGCACTAATACAATAATTAATATCTGGGATTATAACTTTGTTTCATATTAATATTAGTAATTATAATTATGAACTTGATATTATGTTTCTGCGCCTAAATTTTAGTCTCGATTTAGTCTCCTTGTTTAAATTTGATACCGAAATATTTGCCTTAATCGCAAGAAGGAAATAATGTAAAGTTCTTTGCAATAAAATAAAAATTCATATTTAGGAAGTTTAGTATACATGTTAAATAAGAAATTTAGTCTCAAAAGTTGAAATAAACTATATTCTAATATTTCTCAATAATAACTATAATTGAGCCTATGATACTAATAACAGTTAAGTATTTTTTGTATGTTTGAATATTAGGTTTTTTTAATTATGTTAAAATTGATAACTGTTTTTTCATATACAGTTGCATTATTAGTAAGACGCCATCAATCTTTTCCAAATGGTTTAATCTATTATTGCAGTCTCATAGCCAATCTACAAGTTTATCACAAAGAGGAGGATATTTATATATATATATATATATATATATATATATATATATATATATATATATATATATATATATATATATATATATATATATATATATATATATATATATACATATATTCACTTAAATCAGAAACCACAATTTTTTAAATAAATAAATATATATTGTAGAAAAAAATATATTGAAGAATATATATAGTATATATGTATATATACTTATAAACAATTTTAAAATGTATTCTACAAAATATATATATATATATATATATATATATATATATATATATATATATATATATATATATATATACACACACCATAGTTAAATAATGTGTTTCAACACCATAGTTAAACAATATGTTTCTAGATAAAACATATAATTCAATAGTGTTATTAATGTATAATTTAGAAGTATTTTGTAGTACAATATGTATTTAACTTATATATGTATTAAATACGTATATAAATTATATACATATTATATTATAAACATGAATGTTATTTGTACTTGGTGACTAGTCAACTCTAGCTAGTCACCAAGTACAAATAATTTATTAATTGTAGTTATCAGATTTGACTAGGAAACTATGACCAATTAACTTTGATAAATTTGAATAATAATCGTGTTTATATATAGCTCCACAAATGCATTACATGAAGAAGTTATGTTCTGTTTAATACATTTTTCTGTTTAATACACTGTTATGTTAAAATACTTTAGTTCTTTTTTATTTGAAATATATTATATTATCATAAAAAATATTAAATTGTTAAAATGAAGCAAAACAATATAAATACAGACCAAAATGGATGGTTGCTAAGTGACATTTTTAGCAACAACCGTAACAAAGCAACAATCAAAGCAACAACACCGAAAGAAATTTGTTTCAAAAAAACAACTTCATGTTGTGTCAATGATGGTGTAGAGCAACAGTTGTTTTTAAGTTAATGCAACTCAGAAAAAGAGTTTTCCGTTCAATCTGATTTAGAATCTGATGCTTCTGATGAAAAAAGTCATTTCAGAGATTGATTACAAATCTGGTATGCAATATGTTTATCTGGAATAAATAAAAATTTGTTACAAACACTTGGTCGCCTTGAAAAGGACAAATTAGACAATTTGTTTTGACTTAGAAATTGCTCTGTGTATAGATGGGCTATTTATTTAGTGGAAACAGTTTCCTGTTTCAACTATATAAAGCATTTTTTGAATCATACCAGAGTATTAATTATTAATATGTTCATTAGGGTTATGACTTTTTGACTTCAACCCCAATTAGCATTATGAATCGTCATTTATTTAATCTTGTTATTGCTGCTACTAATACGCGTGGCTTTGCTGAAAATCATTTAAAACTTGTATAGATTAGAAGTGTTTAGAACTTTAGAACATTTTGGAAAATTCCAGAATATTTTAGACAACTTTAGGAACAATTTAAAACATTCTGGAACAGTTAAGAATATTCTAAAACAATTTAGAATACTCTAGAACAATTTAGAATATTCTAGAACAATTTAGAATATTCTAGAACAATTTAGACTGTGTATATATAGCTGCTTATCTAGTTTTATAGGTATTACAGAAGCAACACATGGCGACGTACAAGCCTAGCAATAGTAGCATTCAGAAAAACAAAGATGTCTGAACCAATAATCTGGTAAAGTTTGAAGACTCTCATAAAAGAAGAAGAATGGTCCCTTTAAGAGAATATTTACTGGAAGTATAGTGCAGAATACCTCTCCAAAAACAAATTATTGGGCGCTACCATTTCCTTGGACCAAAAATCAAAGGAAGAAAGGAGCAAATAGTGGAAATTTCCAAAGAAGTCACCAAATTGTGGAAGAATAAACTGAATTTTCCTCATGTATCTGATCAAGTTATACAAGCAAAGCTTGATAAAATACTGAAATCTTATGGTGAATGTGTCAAGCGAGGAAACTGCGAACCCCTTGATGAAATTTTTGTTATTACTGAAGTAATACATGGTTATCTTCCGAAGACAATCCTGGTTTTAGTGGTTATGACTCTGAGGCTGACGACAGTGAATATGAAAACGATGAAGAAGAAGAGGAGATTACTCCTACACCAAGCAGAAAACATCATAAAAGCAAAATTGCAGTCAACTTGGTGACCTACACAAGAGTATCAACAAACAAAGCTGCTAACATATGCAAGCAATTGGCTCGTAAAGGCATTGACATCCCAACTCCATGTCAATCAGGTTTTACAATTCAACAGTCAAAGAGGCAATCAAGCTGAAAAAAGAAATGATTGAAAAGTTACATATGGAAAGTTGGTCATTACACTTTGGTGGCAAGCACATCAACGGAATGGATTATCAAGTGGTCATCCATAAAAATGAAAGAAGAGAAATCAAATTGGATGTCCTGGGCTTGGTAGAAAGCAGGGAAGAACTTTTGCTCAAGGAATTTCTAAAGTCTTCAATGAATTTCACCTATGGAATTCACTACAGATGTTTGTTGTAGATACCACCAGCGTTAACACTGGAAAAAAGAATGGTGTTGTTGTAATATTGCAACGAACGTTCACAGAGAAATGCATCAACAAATCTCAGTTTATCAGTTGTCAACACCGTGTACTAGATAGAATCCTCCGTTTGGTGATGGATGAAGAACTTGGAAGTAAAACACAATCGCCAAACATTGAATATCCATTTGTATCTCAACTGTTGAAGGAGTACGAATAACTGAAAACACAGTTTCATAACGGAATAGAAGTAATTCTCGAAACATCAGGCTGGAGAGATGATATGAGTGTTCTGATTTTTTGATGAAAAGGAACATTTTTCATTGATCAGGTTTCAGAAATTACCCAGCATCAGCAATGCAACGTGGAATTCCAGAACTATACTAGCGATCCTGGCTTTCATTTTAATTTGTTGAACAAGGACAGTTCTGCAGAGAGAATGTCGATTTATATCGTATGGCTGGGCAGACCATTGGTTTACAGACCAACTGTACAAGAAAAATAACTTTAATAACTTGGCTGAAGTACTGAATTCATAGAAAAGGGCTTTAGGCTCTTCAAAAAATCACTGCAAGCGAGAGCCATCCATACTACAGATCCCCAGAAGTAATCAGTGGGCAGCGTGCAATCTAAGTAATAAAGAAAATGTATTTGTCATGCAAAAATAAAGACAAGTTGTTGCTATTCCTTCTATGCAACAAGCAAGAGCAAGGTCAACGGTCTGAGTGATTGTTGGAATTTATTGACTATGACATTCTAAATACATTTGAATACAGAGTAGTACTTATATCAAAATCGATTTTTCAATGACGGTGTGAACTTTTTTCAAAAGATATGCAAATAATAGTTCATTTCGCGCTTTTTAGGTAAAAGTTCATCAGATTACAGTACAGGAGCATGGGGTTGAAAAAAAGTCATAAAATGTTCATTTATTGTAGTTTGTATATAGGCAGTTTATAATAGGCAGTTTTTGGCAGTTTATAATAGTTAAGTCTTTTATAAATGTTACATTTAAGTCATTCATGAATAAAACTAGCTTGTTTATAAAAACCAAAATGAGCTTAAATTTTTGAAAATTTTATTAAGGAAAAAAAAATTTTAAATTTGATAAAGTATTGTAAATTGTGCTACTTTAAAAAAGACATGTGTATATTATTTATGTTTTTAGTGGTAAATTTGTACTTTTTTCACTGAAAAAACACATTTATTTTATATGTTGATGCTGTTTTGTAAACAGATTTAACTTAAATTCATGTAAATTGTTGTTAGTGCCCTTTAAAGCACTAACTACTAATAATAAATGAACTTTTTCATTGCATGAAGTATTCTTTTTTAGTATGAGTTTTTGTTTATTGTAATCAGCCAAGTCAATTGTGTGCCTTATGGTTGAAATGTAATAATTAAATCATGGGCTCTCAAATAAACCTAATATAGAGTAATTCAGTTGTGTAACTGTGTATTCAAGTACAAATAAATTTTTACTTGTTTAACAATTGATAAATAAATAGGAATTATGTAAGTTGAAAAGAGCATTACATTAGCAAATACTAAATATGTAGGCTTAAACAGAAAGTCAGTCTTAACCTATACATTTATGCATTATAATAATTTTTTTTTAAGAAAAAAGCGTAGAGTAAACTTCCGTGTTTGTTATTGCGTATTTGATGATAACAAAATAACGTTTGCAGTGAATGTTAAGTAAATGTTTGCGGTATGTTATTTGAACATTTGTATTAAACGTTCAAGAACTGTAAATTGGAGTTCACAAAAGTTGGTTTGCAGCGAGCGTTACGCAAACCTAAATGAACATTGTAACAACATTTCTTAAACATTAATTGTTAGCTGGGATAAGAACAAGGGCTGATATTTGATTGGATTTTTGTTTATATATTTTTATTTTTTTTATTATATAATTATTTAGATGTTTATAATTTTTATTTACAGACGAAGCTTAATCCGTTCACAGCATTCTCTGGTTTTGGAACATCTCAAACGCTGACTGGTTTAGCCAACTACTCAAAAGTTGATAACAAAACATTTTCTACTGCTAGTATTTTCACTGGTGCTTTTGGTGGTGTAAAAGATACTTCTCTAAAAACTGAAAAAAAATTAGACTCAGAAGCACCCACTGAAAACATTGGGTTTTGGGCAAAAACTAATACAGCTAGTAATGATTTTTTTACTAATAGAGGTAAGATTGAAACTAAAGAATGTTCAAATTCAACAGTAAAGGACTTAATGCACACAAAAATAGAAACAGTTGATAGTGAAATAAACAATAATAATGACACTTATTTCCAACATTTGTGTGCTTTAAATGTTTCTGTTCTTTCCTGGATTAAACAACATGTTGATAGCAATCCTTGTATAGATTTAACACCTGTATTTAATGATTATTCAAAGTATTTAAAGGAACTTGATGAAAAGCGTGGGGATTTTAAGTCAGTTCAGAATACAGCAATAAAAAGTATACTTAAAACTCCAGAAAGTTCCCATGTTACTTCATCATTAATGGCTGCATCAAAAGAGAATATTATATCCTCTACACCAATTCAAAAAGAAAATGCACCTGGTATGTTTATGTCTAAATATTTTTGATTTATTTTTTTATAATATAATATAAATTTTTGATAATCCACATATATATATATATATATATATATATATATATATATATATATATATATATATATATATATATATATATAGGCCTTGTTTTAAATAAAAAATGCTTAACGCATTAACCTAATGTGAATTTGATATCATGAAATTTTCTTTCTTTTTTTCTTTTTTGAAGACAACTTTTTTAAATTACTGCAATAATGTTAATTACCGCAAAGCAAAATATTATTTAAATTGTTTTTTACTATTACTATTAGGGAGTGTTTATTTATTTATTTTTTTTCATATTAAAAGTTTAATAATACATTTAAAAAAATATTTGACATAAAAAATTCTTTCTTTTCTCGACATTTGTATAAATGAATTAAAATATGTTAAATTTTTTTAGATGATTCTTAAATTTCCCATTGCGGCCTTGCAACTAAAAATGATTTTTTATTTTAAAAAAATTAGCAAAGCACAAATAAAAAAATTACATTAATTTATTTACTTTATTTATTAAAAGTTTATTATTTTATTAGCAATTTTGTTGTGATAGCAAATGTATCTCAAAACACCATTTATTAAAATTATATTGCTGTATGTATCATTTATTAAAAAAATAATCGCTGCTCTCTAACTTATGTTATAAAAGAAGTTTAACTTAAATTTTGTGTAAATTTTTGATACAGCCTCAGAACACAGATACAAGGAATTTAATTTTAAATTAAAAAAAAAAAAGTTTAGGAAGGAAAGTCAAAAAAACAATTCCATTAAAAATGAGCTAATTTTTTTGAAGAATAAATAAAATTTAAATATTCAACAATATTTAGTAATATTTTAAAATAAATTTGATAGTTAAACCTAAGCATTGATTTTAATTTTAATAAACTTAAATGCATTTTTATAATCAGAATTAAATTATATATTTTTCAAATTAGAATTAAATTATGGATATTTTTTTTATCAGAATAAAATATATATTTTTTATTAAATTAGTTTTAAATTAAATCATATATTTTTTATCAGAATTAGTTTATATTATTACGATCTTTGTTTCAAGCTAAAAGTAGTAGCTTTTTAATAAAAACAAAATGAAATATAATATAAAATAAAGATAATATAAAATAAATTAAACTTTTTTTTATTGTTATTTTTTTATTATTAAATAGAAATTTAATTTTTCTTACAGCAATCAAAAGTTGTTTAAATATTCTTGTGCTCGCAAGATGATAAATAAAAGTTGTTATTATATTATTTCTTTTTCATGGTTTTTTTTTATGTTTTGTTTAATATTTGTATACAAAAAAAATTTGTTAACTATAAACAATGTTTTCTGTTACTATTATTTCTTTTTAATGGTTTTTTATATTATTATATTATTTGTTTTTTTATTTTATTTTATTATATTATTTCTTTTTCATGGTTTTTTTTTTTATGTTTCGTTTAATATTTGTATACAAAAAAAATTTGTTGTTAACTATAAACAATTTTGTTTTTTGTTACTAAATATTTTGATAAAATAATTAGTTTAATAGAGATTAAGTTTTCGTAGTTTTTTGTTTTTTGTTTATCAGTAAATAGTGCTTATATCTAACATAATTGTCATTCAAACTTATTATTACGTCATATTAAATGTGACATAAACTATATCTATTTTTTTTTTCGCTTTTCTTATTTAGATTAGTTTAATTTTACTAGCAGTATTAAAATCCTTTTTTCATAAATGATAGAAGTTATTTATTTATTGTTATTAATATTATTATTTTAATAAAAATATTTAAACGTTATTTTAATAATATATAATAATTGCTGTAACTAAGAACATTTTTCCTATCAACTGTACTGAGTCACTTTTTATTTTCATTAAATTCTTTTTAATTTTTTTTTCTTGTGACTTTTGCCATTATCCCGGTTTAGAATTTTATTATTTGGGTAGCATCATTGTAAACATTGTAAAGAGTTTGGGCTGGGGCATCAATCTTTCATTTCATTATTCTTTGTTTTTTTACTTTTTGAAAAAGCTGCATTCTATAAAGGCAAGCAAAAAGAGCTTAGCTATTTTTGTTGCAGTAAATTTGAGGTGCAAAAATTTTTGCTATCTATTTATTATATTATCTAAAGTTCTCTGTACCATATAAAAAATGCTATGATAGATTTTACTACTCTGTATGTATAAAATCTTTTACTACTCTGTAGCAAATAAAAATGTATTTGATTTACTGGTTTTCTCAAATTTTATTTTCCTGAACTAATTTAATTTTCATGCAGTATATGAAAAATCTTTTTGATTTTCCTAAACTGTTTACAGATGTAGAAAAAACTAAAACCTAGATGTTTTTTATAATAGTATTAAATGATGTCTTATATAAGTCCTTAAAAAACTTTAATCATGTTGATGGGTCACCTTATCCTGACACTACCCTTAATATTCTAATAATAGTTTTTCATTTATTTTTGTTCTTTTTTAAAATAAAAGAATCTTAAGTAAGCTTATTGCAACGTCTAAGACATATTGTTGTTATTATTTTTGTTAAATCAAGATCACTAAATTTGTATGTAAGATCTTCAACTTTATATGATTCTCATTATATTGTTGTCAAAATTTTTTACTAAAAAAATGAATAAAATGCTTAGGTATTGTTAAGTATTACAATTTAATTTAAATATTTAATTATATTTACCAATTATATTTACAATTTAATTTTTCATTATCAAATAAACAGTATTATTTAGAAATTAGATTCTTTAATTTGCTATTACTTGCAAATTAAAGAATCTTATTTCTTTAGATTAATTGCAAAACCTTCCTTAGTGTTTGCCTCAACCATTAACATCAATAAGCTTTTTAATAACAGAACTCAAAATTTTGTTTTTGATTTTAAATGAATTCTTACTTTGTAATAAATATTAATATGTGGGTATCTCTTGATTAGACGTTATCTTAAGTAAATGTATACTTTGTATCAGTATGGAGTTATCAGCTGTGCTTTTTTTTTTGCCAATAAACTAGTAGCAAAAGATTAACTATATATATATATATATATATATATATATATATATATATATATATATATATATATATATATATATATATATATATATATATATACTATATATATATATACATATAGTTACATATATATAGTTATATATATATAGTTACATATATAGTTACATATATAGTTATATATACATATATAGTTACATATATAGTTACATATATAGTTACATATATAGTTATATATATATATATATATATATATATATATATATATATATATATATATATATATATATATATATATATGTATATATATATATATGTATATATGTATATATATATATCTATTAGACGAAAGTATTTAAAAAAATAAAAATGAAACGCACGTATCCATCTGGTGCATCAAAGTTAAAAATCAGTAAAGTAAAAAAAGCGGCTCTACAAAAAGGAAGGCAAACATTATTTGATGTTGGAATTACAACTACTCCTAAAACATCAGATGCCCTTTACACTAGCTCAACGAAGCAAAAATATGACGGTAGTATCCAATCTTCTGTTTCTGGTAATAGTGCTGGCAGTATAGAGAAATAAGCCACTTTTGAAGACTGTCAAATTAGTGGTAATGATAATACTTCTACAAGGACCACTAGCAGTGATGGACCAGCATTGTTGCAGCCATTTGACATTGGTGAATTTGAAACAGAAAATTTCTCCCCTTCTCAGCTGGAAAAGTTTTTCATGGCTGGTCACATTCCTTTCCCACTGGATATGCTAAAAGATAATGGAAATCACATATTTCCAATGTCAGTTTTGAAAAGCAGAATACCGAATAGGGAATCCTTCTCGCGGGATTGGCTTGTACTTAGCCCAGCAAAGACAGCATTGTTTTGTTTTCCATGCCGATTATTTTTACCTAGAAATCAACTTCCACACATGACTTCATCCCTTGCAATGATTGGAGGATGGGGATATGAAAAGAAGTGGAAGAATCTCATCAGTCGAATTCCTGAACATGAGCATTCGAAAATCCATAAACAATGCTACATTCAGTGGCGTGAATTGGAAGCTCGAATGAAAACTGATCAGTCAATTGAACATTTAATGAATCGCCAAATTCTCAATGAAGCTGACACCTGGAGAAAAATCTTGGAACGAATCTTGGATGTGATTCTGTTTCTTGGTGAACGTGGATTGGCTATTCGTGGAAAATCTGACCTAATTGGAGATTCTCATAATGGAAATTTCTTAGGATTGCTGGAACTGATTTCGCATTATGACCCAATTCTTAAGGAACATGTGATAAAAGTTAAACAATCACAGGACAAGGGTCAACGTCTTCAGGCGCATTACTTGTCAAATCGTTCTCAAAATGAATTCATTGGCCTTTGTGCAACTGAGGTTCGCAGGCAAATTATAGAAGAGTGCAAGTCTGCAAAGTATTTTTCAATTATGGTTGATGCCACTCCTGATGTGAGCCATACTGAACAAAGTTCGTTTGTCATTTGATATGTACATGAAAAAGAACCTGGAAAATTTTTAATTAAAGAGCGGTTTTTGATCTTTGCAGATTGTGCCAAGAAGACTGGATCTGATATTGCGGAATTAATTCTGGAAACTTTGGAAACATTAAAAATTTGTTTTGAAGACTGCCGTGGCCAAGGCTATGACAATGGAGTCAACATGTCAGGAAAATATAAGGGTGCTCAAGCAATCCTACAAAAGAAGAACCCATTGTCTGTATTCTCACCCTGTGGTTGTCATTCATTGAATTTGTGTGGACAGAATGCTGCCTCAAGCTGTACAGATGCTGAGACTTTCTTTGGAACTGTTCAAACCGTATATACGATCTTTTCTGCTAGTCCGCAACGCTGGGAAATATTGCAAAAGAGACTTCACGGTGTGTCTTTGCATGGACAATCAGGAACACGATGGACTGAGAGACTTGACAGCATTCGCCCTTTCTATAGTCACTTGAGCCAAATCATTGAATCTTTGAAAGAAGTTAAGAGCTTGAATCTCACGCCTAAAGCAAAAACTGAGATTAGAGGTGCCCTAAAATATATGAGCTCCTTCAAATGTGTTCTCATGTCTGGAATTTGGCTGAAAGTTCTCACATTGATTGACCGCTGCAACCAGGTCATTCAGGCAAGAAAAACAACTATTGATATTAAGGTGGAAAATATTGAAGCATTGATTAGTCAACTCAAATCTGTTCGGGAGGAATGGCCTACAATTTTAGAAGGAGCCAAGTTAGTTGTAGATGTTGCAAAAATCAGTTCTGAATTTCCAATCCACAGAAAAGTGAAACGCAAAAGTTTTTTTGGGGAGCAAATTAAAGGTGATGAACAAATTACGGAATTAACAGAAGCAGAATCAGGAGAGGAGGCAACATTTCGGAGAACGGTTTTTTATCACATTTTTGATTCTGTAATTGGTGGACTTACTGCACGTTTCACAGCAATTCAAGTAATCCTTTCTATATTCTCTTTTTTGTGGAAGTATCAAAAACTGTCTGAAGCAGAAATCAAGAGTGCTTGCTCACATTTTTCGCAAAAATATTCTTGTGATGTGACCGAAAATGAACTGACTGAAGAATTGCTTCACATAAAACAAATTCATACTGCAAATTTTGGAAAGGAACCTCTTGCCGCATTTGACTTATTAAACAAAATTTCTGAAATGAAGCTTGGAGAACTCTTTAGAAATATAGTAATTGCATTGCGTATTTTTGCTTCAATTCCAGTGACAGTGGCTTCAAGTGAGCGTTCATTCAGTAAATTGAAGCTCATCAAGAATTTTTTGCGCTCAACTATGGGACAAGAACGAACAAGTGACCTCGCCATTTTGAGTATCGAGTGTCTATTAGCAAAAAATATTGATTTCCATGATGTGATTGAAAAGTTTGCTAAACAAAAGACAAGAAAAATAATATTGTAAGAAACAACAGCTGGACTATTTAATTATACTGGGGAGCAATTTATAGAAATCAAGAAATCAAGAGTGCTTGCTCACATTTTTCGCAAAAATATTCTTGTGATGTGACCGAAAATGAACTGACTGAAGAATTGCTTCACATAAAACAAATTCATACTGCAAATTTTGGAAAGGAACCTCTTGCCGCATTTGACTTATTAAACAAAATTTCTGAAATGAAGCTTGGAGAACTCTTTAGAAATATAGTAATTGCATTGCGTATTTTTGCTTCAATTCCAGTGACAGTGGCTTCAAGTGAGCGTTCATTCAGTAAATTGAAGCTCATCAAGAATTTTTTGCGCTCAACTATGGGACAAGAACGAACAAGTGACCTCGCCATTTTGAGTATCGAGTGTCTATTAGCAAAAAATATTGATTTCCATGATGTGATTGAAAAGTTTGCTAAACAAAAGACAAGAAAAATAATATTGTAAGAAACAACAGCTGGACTATTTAATTATACTTATATTCCAGTAATATAATAAAAAAATTTAAGCAGGCCTTTTTTTTTTTTTGGAGTAAAGGGGGTGGGCCCCTATACTGAAGGATGCTCGGGGCCCCCAAATCCTGTGCACGGCCCTGATCAATATAAACCTCACAATTTGTAAGATGACTTTTTTGATTGTTTATGGGATTGTTGGATGTGAAGTTTAACTTGGTTAATATTATTTAAAATTTTGAATTGCTGGATGAGGTCTTGTTTTATTATATTTTCCAACATGCATAACTTTACATTTTTTAATTTTGAAGGACGTGAGCCAAATTTTGTGAACATTTGACAGCTTTAAAAATGTCATTTTGTAAAGTTACATAATTATTTAGTGATTTAATACTTGCAATAATTTTGCTGGCATCAAGATAAATTTTTATTTGATGAACCAGCTATTGTATTCATTCATTCTGATATAAAACATTCAATAATGACATTAACTGCTCCACTATGGTTATCATTTTCAGAAGTTGACCACAAATACTGTATAATGAAATCTTTTAAGCAGACATTTGTGAGATACAAAGGCTTTGGCAAAATCTGTGTATATTACTTCTGCACTGTACCCACAGTGAATTGTTTCTGTATGAATATCATGAGTGTCATGTAGGTTACTAGCACATCCTTTTTTTGTGAACAAAACATGTTTTGTTCAAAACATATGATGATGAAGAAACCTCAAAAACTTTGCATGGTACTGATGTGAGAGAACAGATGGTAATTTGAGGGTTTTTGTATATTACCCTTTTTGAAAATTAGCATTGAAGATTTTTAGTGATCTTGGACAGTACTGCATTTGATGAGAGTGTTTGTATATCAACATGAGTGGAACCTTAATGTTAGATGATAATTTAATATATGTTTTATGTGTAAATTAAGTTGAATGTAAATTATATGTTAGGGAGATTTTTTACGAGATATTTTTTTCATGTTACTACTTTTGAATTTTAATAGAGCAGTTAAATGCCACATAACTGAGTATATAAGTTAACATAGCATATGTAATGATATTGTTTGATGTTTTTAGTTGATTTAAGGTAAAATAATTTTAAAAATATTTTTAATTAAAGTATTTTTTTATTAAAGAAATATTTAAATAAATATATATTATTTAAATATTTCATTAAGCATGGTGGTTTTATTTTAGTTACAAAATTTAGCAGCAACTTTTTCAGTTCAACACCTTACCCTGCAAAACCTATTGAAACAGCTGTCATAAACAAAGATGATGAAGATGATGAATGTGAAGTTATACCTGAACCTGAGCTCAAGACGTATGTTTTTCTATTTACTTTTTTTTTTTTTTTTCAATTTAGTATTGAGTGAATTTATTAAATGTTTACCTCTCCAAGGTAGAGATGGTTTTTTTTCCTTCTTAATTTTTGCTTTGCCTCAATAACTATACTCTAAATCCAACAGTTCTGAAAGATAAACTTTAATGAACAAGGCCAATGCAAAAAAAAAAAAACAAGTTATGCACTCTACTAAATATCTACTATTAGATTTACCAATTTGATAAAGAAACATGGCGATAAAGGAATTTTAATGTTGTGTTTTCTTTTTCACTAAGAAAATGTTTTGTATATATAATATATATTTAATTAAGTCTACTACAAAGAAAAGTAAAAAAATTTTTATAAATACTTGTTAGATTTTAAAACTCCTTACATAAAAGTCTAGATCTTCATTTTAATTTAAATGTAAACATTCCACAAAATAAACTTGATTACTACTATCTTTTGCTTATTTAAAAATAATCACTTTGCATGACGTGATATCACTTACAGTACTTATAAATCTTTTATCTCATCTATGGAAACATATGGAAACATATGGTAGAGTAATTAATCTTAACGTTGCAGCCATGCAATTTTCAGAAATATATATTGATTACAATTAAACTTGTTTTTTAATAACTTATAGGTTAATAATTAATATTATAAAAATGCATTTTTTCATAAAATTTTTCATAATAAAGTGTCCTCAAATTATAGATACTGTTTTGTTTATTGATTCCACCAAAGCATTCAACACAAAATAGCACCTTGAATCTTGAACCTTGAAGGGGCAGCTAGAAATAGTGTGGTTCTTGGATTTTTTTTGAAATATTTAGGGATGGCTTCATGTCATTTTATTTTAAAAAAACTAAAAATTTATAGCTATAATTCTGGGGGTTCATTAAACCTTTACTTGAGTCATTTTTTAAAGCTGTTCACATTTACAACTGCACCTTCGAGCAGTTGTAAAAAATTCTTTAAAAAAAATGTTTAAACTGCTTTAAAGCTCAAATTTAGTTCAAAATGTCTCAAAACCTTAACTGCATTGTAAAAGATAAAATTTATTCTAACTTTGACTAGCAAAAAGTCAACAAACCAATGAGCTATTTAAATCTTATTTTTTGAAAATTATCGATCTACTAAAATACTCTCAATGACTTCAATGGGCGGTATTGTCTAAGGTCTTTGATGCAAAAAAGCAACTCTGTTTTTGAAATCTATAAGCAATTTATTTTTTACAGCATTTGTTTATTGCTTTTATGTCTTTTATGTTAAAAAAGAACTCTATATGAACTTGTTCAAAAGTGTTTTCTTGGTGTAACATCCACAAGATCTTACACATTTTACAGGTGTAAAATCTTGTGGGTGTTACACCTGTTTTCAACAGATTTCTGTTTAGGTAAAGCCTATTCTGTCACAATCTGTAAAAATCATCTGTAACGTGACCAAAAAAATCTGTTTTTGCCTTTCAAGGGGACAAAGTATATACTCTTGGGTACCTAAAGCATAAAAAACTTAAATCTTGTTTCTCCGCACAACGACCTTGTTTGTTAAGGTTCATGTTTTGAAGTTATAGAGTTGAGAGAGGGTTATAATCACAATTAAGTAGCCTCCTCTTCTGTAGCGGCCTTCTCGGCCTTGGGGAAGTGAATTAACAAAAAAAAAAATCTACTGACATCCAAGCCGGGTGTTTCACTTTGAATTTGATGAATAAAATTACTTCTTTTTTAAATATTTGACAAATGTAAATGTGCCTCTCTTGTGTATAGCTATAAGCAATATTTCACTAAAATTTTGAAAAAAATACATGTTTGCTGAAATTCAATTTTCTAAAAGAATATTAATAATTCCAACAAAATAAATTACAAAAGAAACACAAGGTACATAAACAATTTCACTCGGAGACAAAGTAATATACAAAATTTTCCAAAGCTTTTCTACATAATACTTCTTTCTTTCAAATATTCTTCTTTTGCTATTTTAATGACTTCTTAATGGCTTTGTGGTTATTGAGCAAGACTTGACTTTTTGTCCTTCTTTACCAGTGCTTGCAGTTGTAGTCGAGAACACACTTGAGCAAATTATGACCATACTCAGGGTGGGTTGGTTGTCTCTTGTATCTTTCCCAGTGCACCTTGAAATTGGAATGTAAAGCCTCTGTTGCCTTCTGGCCAAATTTGATAAAGGCTCAAATAAATGGTTCACAACCCTAAGAAGCAAGTGCAATTCCATTGGAGGAATTAGTTCTAAAATCAGTTGATCATCTGGCAAATCACGAAGGGGGGGGGGATATACTGAGTTTTTGAAATTCTTTGCTGTCATTGAGTTGCTCCCTGACAAATGCTTTATAGTCTCTTTTAAGAGATCCAAAGCTTCTCAAGGCTCCAATGTCACTGAGTTTGCATGATTCAGCTTCACACCAGCAGCAAGTATGCTTGCTCTCTCAATTCTATGCTTGCTCAACTCAATTCTTGCTTTACATTATTGTTAGTCATAAAATATTTATGATTTATATTTTTATTAGCCAAATGTATGCCATCTCCTCCATCCAGGTCAAGTTTCACGGTGTGATTGGCAGAAACTTTCTTCTCTGAAATAATCTTTGAACAATGGTCTTCTGCATCAACACAATGCATAACATGCCTTGCAGCAGCTTCTGTATCTGTTTTTTTAAAGGATGTTATTGACGAAATGGTGAAAACATCATCAAGGTTTTGTCTACACTAGCGTGAAAAAGTCTTTGATCAGTATGTGAACTGTCTATAAAAAACAAATTATGCTCATTGTTTTCATCAATTTATTACTAATACATTTCTTAACAATATTTTAATTTAATAATTTAGCAAGATTTTACTCTCATGAATATGATCACCTTTAGTGCATATGACAGCCTTAGAGAGATTTAACATTCCAGAGAGTAACTTATCTAATGTTTCGAAACTTAAGGTCTTATTTTAAGAAACTTAACTTATCTAATGTTTCGAAACTTAAGGTAACTCCAGGCATCTTGGAGACATTTTTAGAAACTATTTATTTTAGTTGGGAACATTATGCCTACCCTTCTGTCCAGCTCATCCCATATTTTCTCTATAGGGTTTATATCAGGTGGTTGTGGAGGCCAAGTCATGATTTTGAGCACTTTCTGCTTTTCTTTTGTCTTCAAATAATTTGAACATAATTTAGAAGTGTGTTTAGAAGGGTTTGTCTTTTTGAAAGACAAACCCTTTACTAATATTATGAATACCAGATGGCACCGCACGATGAATTAAAATACTATGGTACACTTTTTTGCTCATAATTACAATATGTTTATCTTCCATCTTTGTCGTGCATCTCACTCTTCCTTTGCATTTTTTAGTTGAGTTCATCCCTATTGTTCTTAATCGTGTTAACATGTATAATACACTTGACTTTGGAATTTTCAGTCTTTTTGCTATTTTATCACACAATTACCATTCTTCAAATAAAATCTGAATTTTCGCACGTAGCTCAATTGAATATTCTTTTATTTTCTTATTTTCGACTCATGTTTGCGTACAAAATTAGAAATTATATTCGGTAATTAAACATAAAAAAACCAGTCTACATAATATATTCAGTAATAAAACTTGTATTTTAAGTAGAAATTATTATTCTAAATAATGCAATATACTAAAAAACTTACTTGAGAAGACATTAAATGCTAATTACAAAATATACTATCAACTCAATACGGACAAACTCACTGGTTCGAACTCAAAACTTTCATTATACTAAAACTGACCGGAATTTTGCTTTTAAACATACATAAAACTTTCCAGAACAGATTGAGAAAGTTCTACAAACTAAATATTACTGCGTGCAAAATAAAGAATTATATTTAGTAATTACACAGAAAAACCCATCTACAATATATATTCAGTAATAAAACTTGTATTTTATAATAGGTATTATTATTACGTAATATTTATATAAGAAATTAATTAAATTGAAACAAATTTCAGGCAACTTACATTTGCTTGGATTCGAGACGTTCACATGAGGAAGTAAAAATTTTTGCAACAATATTGAGTATGACCAAAAACTTTAGTACGCTAGTGTCAGCAAATTTTTGGCAAAAGTAAGGCTCAACAACTACCTGCACCAACTTGATTCAGTGTAGTGGCCAGCTGTCTTATTTTTGAATTTAATAAGCCAGTACTTAATTGCACTTGCACAAGACCAGCTTTAGTCAAGGTTTCTAGAAGGCGCTGGTGCATAGATGAACCTAAATAAAAGAAAACACAGTAGTAATACTTTGCTTATAACTACATACCTATTTTCCTTGCCAATTTTTTACCTTGTTGTACAGGCAGATGTTTTCCTCCTTGGTCTTGACTTAGTAAAATTGTTCCACCAGGAAAGGACGGTGTATTTTTGATTACCGAAGAAGCAATTTGTTGAGCTCCAAGAGCCTCAAACTAAACAAGTTTTTTCAAATGTCTGGTTCCAGGTCTACAATTGTGTGGGTATCCACGATGAAAAACTGTGTGGCATTTGACACACTGTTTCATGGCAGATGCAGCTTGTGTGAATGGACTTGTGGAAGTGCTGCGTTGGCTGGCAGCTTGCAATGGATGAGGCTGATTCAGTTGTCCAATCCTGCAAATGAGGCAGACACATGCAAGACTTGTCCTTGTCATTGGTTTGATTGTGGTAGACTTGAAATCATATAGAGTTGGAAGAGGAGTGCCTTTGTCATGATTTCTCAAAAGAAATCTGCACTTCATGCAAATTCCAAGAGGTGTTCTTGCATTGGTAAAATCTATGTGTTGGCCAATGGTCTGCAATACTCTTGTTTTTTGAAAGTCTGAAGCACTTACATTCGCAAAATTCATCATGTGTCTTGGCGTTATTATTGTTGTATAAAATTGAATAACTTGAACTAATAATTAATAGTTATTTTGCTATCAAATTTAAACTTGTCAAGTACAACAGTTGTTACTTTTGAATTTTTTTTTTTAGATCTGTATCACACTTGGGACATTTTAATAAACCGTTCAACTACATGGTTTCCACACACAAAGTGTCTATAGCATGCTGATCACATTTTTGTATTACTATGTCACCAGCATCATTTTTGTACAACAAACAGTTTATAAGCATTGCGTTTTTAACAAAATAGGCTTTCTGCTTTTCTCTGAACTCAACAGGGAGTGTTTCAATAACTAACCGATCACTAGCCATAAGTCGGTTTCTTTGTTAATTTTGTGCATATCATATTTTTTAGCTTTATTTTATTGCATGTATCAAAAAATATGTTTCATCCAAGAATATATAGATTCAATACTTCTAGTAGAATTTTATATTTCTTTATTTTCAGGTAGATTCTTGATAAGTTTTTCAATGATATTTAAGTTCTTCTTTTTTTTTATTTTTCAGTCAGGTTCTTGATCAGGTTTTCAATCATCTCTAATTATTTTGAAAGTAACCAATCATAACATTCTTCTAGATAAGAAGTGCAGTTGTTTGTTTTGAAGTTATCAGTAGTACTACATAAAGTACAACTAATACAGCTATCTACAACTTCATTGAACTTTATTGTATGGAGGTTAATTATTGAAATTGATGTCTCAATGAAACTCTAATGTTCCATTTCACAGGGCTTATATCTGAAGCACTCATTTCTAGTAATTTATTAACATTTTCTGATAAAAAGGAGCTTTTGGTGTGTAAATAGAATCATTTTTTTTTGGTCATGATTTAGAACCACACTGTCTCTGTGTTTTTCATTCTATAAATTCTGCACAGCTGGTAAGATACTGGAAAAGCATAAGGAAAGTATTTATTAATAATTTTATATAGTTTTTAACTAACTCTTAAAAATTTCCTCTAATTTCAATAAACTTTTATGGCTGCTTGAAAGTGCTTCATCCAAGTAATAACAAATAAAAAAAAATTAAGTTTTAGGTTTTCAGTTCAGTTTTCAAACGGCTATAATTTCTTTAAAAATTGTTATAGAAAATTAGCCTAAGGATTAATAAATAGATCCTTCTGTTTTTTTACAGATATTTTTATATATATATGTGTATATAAAATATAATTATGTAAGGACTTGACCAATCCACTCTGTACATCTTTAATGCGTTTTTGCACCTTTTCTAAAAGAGAAAGGGCATCATTGGAAGATGCGCCCCAGATATGGCAGCAGTATTCCATACAAGGACGGATTTGAAATTTATAGAGATAAAGAGTAGAGTCCTGAGTAAGAAAGTGGCAAGCACGATAAAGAGATTCAACCTTAGCAGATGCTAATTTTGCAATGGATTTGATATATGGTTTTCAAGAAAAATCGGAATTAATAGTTAATCCTAGGAGATGAATATAAATTTTACTTTTCAAAGTATTCCTAAAGTCTACATTTTGTCATCAAAGTTGATATGTTTATTAATTTAAAAGATTTGTAACGGGTTTTGCGTAATGGCTTTAAGCTTAATTGTTTAAAGTAATATGTTTTAATTGCAGCAACTAATTTACTTGCTTTTAATATATAATTCTAGTTGTGTAATTTTTTTTTTTTTTTTTTTTTTTTTTTTTTGCAGTGCTTCGGCGTCGATTTTAAAATCTTTTTTAAAAACCAAAATTTTAAAATTTTGATTTTTTTTTATTGAGAATGTGATAATGAGAATCAGTCGATGTGAGGTTGTTTTTTTAATCCGAAAAACATCATGCAAACATAAAAGTATTTCTGTTCAAATTTTTTTGTTTTGTTTTTGTTAGAACTTTTTTCATCCATAAAATAAATTCTAAGAGTAATTCTAATAATATCATAATATCATAAGTTTCGTTTAAATTTTTAATTAACCTCTATTTATGGCTAGGCTGAAACTGTTTTTATTTTAGGATTGTTGAAGAAAATGCATTTTATCAAATTCGATGCAAACTTTTTTTCAAGAAAAGTAATCAATGGCAAGAACTGGGCAAAGGAATGCTTTACTTGAAAAAATCGTCTGATGACGCAAAAACTCAACTTCTTATTCGCATGGAAATTGCAACAGGGAAAATTTTATTGAATGTTAGTCTAAATAGTGGCATGCCAATATCACGTACTGGAAAAAATAACGTTATA
This sequence comes from Hydra vulgaris, assembly GCF_038396675.1. Taxonomy (NCBI): domain Eukaryota; kingdom Metazoa; phylum Cnidaria; class Hydrozoa; order Anthoathecata; family Hydridae; genus Hydra; species Hydra vulgaris. The sequence goes on from NC_088921.1 coordinate 50,575,774, forward strand.
ATTGTCTCTATTCCTAATCCACCAGTTTACACAAAAGCATCAGATGGTGACAATAGTGTCCCTTGTACGTACTTGATTAGAGTTAAAGGTACTCCTGAGGCTGACGAGCTGCTTTCAAAAATGAAAGAATAATTTTTTTAAAACATAAAAACAGAAATTACATTTGATGCCAAAATAATTCAAATTCTATTAGTATTAAGGTGGTATGTTTTATTACGGTGGTATGTTTTATTAAGATTTTAATGCTAAGAATTTTGTTTTTGATCGTTAGTGAAGCATCCAAATATTGTAAAATTTCAAAGATTTGTGCTGTAGAGAAATTATTGCCCCCACCCCCATAGGTTATATCTAAAAAGATTTGTGCTCTAGAGAAATTATTGCCCCCACCCCTCCCCCCATAGGTTTATATCTAAAAAGATTTTTTAATTATTAAAATAAGCTAACTAATAAAGCTCTTTTTTAATCTTGACTTGAGACTTGGAAACGAGCTTACATAAGAAAGTATGTCATAATTTTAACGTAACGTTTTAGTAATGATTTTAACGTAACATTTAGTAATCGTTTTAACGTAACATTAGGTAATGATTTTAACGCAACGAGGGTAATAGTATGAGTATCGAAAACAGCCAAACTGAACTAATTCGAAAAGTGGCTTTCCGGATTAATATCGGAATAGAGAATAAAATCGAAATTGTGAAAAAAGAAATAGGATCGAAAATCCTAAAATCAGTATAATATGGAAATTAGGAGAAAATGATTAACATCGAAGTAATTAAAAATTGAATAATAATATATATTTTTGACATTCCTTCTAAATGAATTTCGATTTTTTTTATTTTGAATTAATTCCTTAAAATTAATTTTCGATATTAATTCCAAAAAAACGTTTTGATAGAAAAAAAATTCGATAATCCGTTTTTCGAGCAATTTTTTTTTCGATTCTACTCTGTTTTCCCATAACGATTTATTTAGTTTTACTTTTATATGCCGCTTAAGCGCCAAGCTTTCAAACCAAAATTTATACTGTCAATAAAACACGTTTTATTTTTAATGGTAAAAGCTGTATAAACAGCAATAAATTGATACAAAACAACTTTATTTTTAAAAGCTGTATGAAGCGAAGTTTTAAACAGCTTTTTAAAATAACTTAATACTAGGGAGTTTAGGCAATTTTTAAAGCCTATGTAAATCTTTTTTATTTAAAATGTATTGGATTCCTTAATATATTTTATTTTCAAAATGGTTTCAACCGCTTCTGTAGCTTATTTAGTTCCAAAGATATTCGTGTTTTAATATTTTCAATTCAAATGAAAAAAAAAGCTTCAGCTTTTATAAAATTTTCATTTTATAAAAGCTTCAGCTTTTATAAAATGAAAATTTTATCAAAGTTATTCAAGTAATCAATTAAAAGTAATTTACTTGAATAATGAGGGTATATATAACCCCTAGAAATATTGTAATTTATTATAAGAAATTTATAAGGATAAGTTTACATACTATGCCAGATGTTTCAACTTAATTAAATTTTTTATCTTCTTTCTTGCGTAAAAAGTTGCGTTAACAATAAAATTTTATTAGAAATTAAATCGTAAATCCAAATTATTTGAACAATTCATAAATATAATTTTTTTCAGGTTAACGAACACGTACTATTAAATGGTCAACTAACTATAGAATATGCTTTAAAATTGCTTAAACTTCAAACTCATCATTTTGAGTGCATTCAAACAGTTTGGTGTAAACCTCATCTTGATGAAGAAGATTGGTATCCTAAAAAATTTCTCCATTCGCAAACAATAAAGAAGATGCATCCATACAAAGAGACAAAAGTCTAATTTTCAAGCGAAGTAGGTAGGGGTTTAAAAATAAAATACTATCAAGTGATTCGATAGTTCGCCACATTAGACCAGTAAGTAGTTTGACAATAATACCTAATGCACGAACATGAATACAAGATTTGAGATATCTTCTTTAATCACTTTTAATAAATTATTAGGGTTAGGCCAAGCATTGAGAAATTCTGTTATAGCATCTTTATGATAGTATAGGGCAGCTGCATTGTAATATAAAATATTAGAACGATTTCCAATAAATGGAACAAAAAAAGATTTATCGTTATGGGAGAAAAGAAAAGAATTAAACAATGCAACACCATTTCCTCACTACCCCTTGAATGAAATGCCTTACATGTGGTACGAACTAACCTTACAGCACCACATTCTTTACCACTAAAAGCAAAAACAGTTTCAAAATTATTTTGAAGCAGAGTTTTTTCAAAAGAATTCAAAACCTTATCAGCTTCAGATGCAGAATTAGCAAGCAAGTGGAGTTTACAGAAAAAATTACTGATGTCCTTCATATTATCTTTGACATTTGGAGAAAGCAAATCCCAGCTCTTAATTGCAATCAGCAAAAGTTTTTCTTTTAATATTTTTAACTGAGAGTTAAAAAGAAGATTAAAAGAAGAAAGATCAGACGTTGTTGATTTAATTAATGTTATTAACTTAGCAAAATTAATTTCTTTTTCAGTAGATGAGTTGCTAACAACATCACAAATGTCATCTACTATGTTAGTAAAGTTTTGCAAGACAGTTGCTGGATCTTTGCCAACCACTTCTGACAAACCAAATGATAAAGTTTTCCCACTAGTTGTAGTAATTTGAAAGTTTTGATAATGTTTATGGTATTTCAGAGTACCATCACCATTTAAACAATTGCCTATATTAGAGTTTTTGTTTGTCAAATTATTTTCAAGCATTGCTTCTGCAATTTGAAAGTGACCTAAAATCAAAGCTTCCCGCATTAACCTACATTTTAGCAGCTGATGGTAGTCTAGATATGTTCTTTTTGGCTAGTTTGTATAATACTACTTTAATGAATTCGTTGACACTATTCACACTCACGTTCATTGATAGAAGTTTCATGATAGTTTCTCGAATGTCATCACTGTATCTGCCATCTTCAAATGTTAATACTTCCTCTTCATCCATCAAAGAAACCAATTTTTAAAGTTCTTGATTCTCTTCTTTTAAAATGTTTATCTTAATATATAACGAAACAACTTCCTTCTCTAAACTTATAACATCTTTGATATTGTAGTCATTAATATAGTTGGTTTTATTTCGCAAAATAATTTTTAAACTACTCACTTTTTTTTGCAGCTTTATTTTCTCGTTTTTTAATTCAGAAATATTTATATCAGAATTTTCAAGAATTGAAGTAATATCTGTTATTTTATTTGTTAATTGTGATATTTTATATTTTGTTTCATTTTTTAACGAATTTATTTCATTCTTTATTATTTCAGGCTGAGTCACAATATTTTATTTTTTTATTTAAATTTCTCATATTAAATGATTTTTTTTTTTGACTTTAATAGCTCTAATTTGTTTTCAATAATATTAAGCTTTTCTTCTTTTTCACAATAACTCTTTTTAATTAAGTTCAATTCAGCTTCCATTAGAGAGTTTTTTGAAATAAGTAATTTTAGATTGTTTGACATATCTTCAAAATCTTTTAGATGTGTAAAATAATGCATTATTAAATCCAGTAGACTCCATTTTTTCTTTTTAAAATTTTATTTTCTTTTTTAAGCATTTTGTTTTCGCTTATTAGTATTTTTTCTTTAGGAATTTCAGATGCATTCACTGTATAATCACAAAAATTTGCCACAGGTGGAAAAAAAGCCTGACCTAATAACAATGCTAATCTGTTATGTTTTCATTGTTTCTATAATTTTCTGATGGAGTCAACTAATCTATTTATCTTTTTGGCTAAAGCTTTCTTGCAGCAGAACAGTTTAATAGTAAAATCCACGCAATACCTACAATATATTTCATCATAAGATGTATCTTTTAATGTCAAATAGCAATCATAAATACTTTCATTGATCATTTTATCTAAATAAATATAGATTTTCAGTCCATCATTTCAAACAAATATATAAATATATATATATATACATATATATATATATATATATATATATATATATATATATATATATATATATATATATATATATATATATATATATATACATATATATATATATATATATATATATATATATATATATATATATATATATATATATATATATATATACACATATTATATGTATATATATATATATATATAACTTAAAAATTAGGTAAATTGAATAAAAAGTAAATTGTAAGTTATAAATAAGACTTACTGATAAACTAATTGGTTAGCAACAACATCATCAACAAAAAGTAAACCCGCTTTAGAATACTGTAAGTAAAAATTTGTAATAAAATCTCAGCTCTCAGAAAATATAATTCTACATGTGCAAAAATTTTTAGACTAATTAGAGAGAAACGGCAAATTTACCTTGTCACCAGGGCTGTGGAGTCGGTAAACCGCAGTTCGATTCCGATCCGATCTTTAACTTTATCATGGACCGACTCCAACTCCGACAACAAATTTACCGCGTTAAAATGTTAAGATTGCCTATTTCACTTAGTGCTTTAAACAATATTTATTATAAAACAATTTCTGAACAAATAACTTTTCTGAACTTTTGTAAATAGATATACAATAAACTCTTATGCAGTTACTAATAAAATTATGAATTAGTCCTCAGAAAAAGTATTGCCTCCGCCAGATCCTCCTCCATGGATGTCCTCAAATCTGATCTTATAATTTATTTGGGCAGAAAATAATCTCTCCACACTAACTTGAGTTGGTGGCAAAGCAGTAACCACTCTTGCAACTTCTCTGACCATTTCAGGATACATATCAATTGCTAGCAGTACCGTTACTTTAGATGAACGGTCAAATTGTTCCACTACTTTTAATGCACATTTAAAAACTGTGCTGAAATTTACTGGCAGTGTTCTCTGATAGGGATGACTCTTTTTCCATGCGGGAACACTTTGCATGGTCTTTATGGTCCAAATATTTTTCAAAATCAAATTCTTCATAAGTAGATGATGTTAAAGATGTGGCAGTATGACCCAATTCCTCTTGTTCCTGACAGTTCTGCAACTTGTTCATTCTTACAGCTATTTCAAACAGGACTTTTTTTCCTTCAGTCAGTTGTTGATCATCAAGAAGTATCCGATGCATTGGGTCTACATAAACAGCTGCCAAAAGAATCTTATTTTCTTAAGTACTTTTTCTCTCTATTTCATTGAAGCGGCAATGCCACTTGCAAATAATGCTCCTTTTTGGAAAGGCAAAACATCAAGTTTTTCCGCTCCTTAAAGAAAATACCTGAAGTTAAGTCCTCTTCTTGCAATTTTTTAGTCACTGCAAATTAATGTTGTAGCAATTTTTCAAGCTCTTTCTATATATACATATATATATATATATATATATATATATATATATATATATATATATATATATATATATATATATATATATATATATATATATATATTATATATATATATATATATATATATATATATATATACATATATATATATATATATATATATATATATATATATATATATATATATATATATATATATGTATATATATATATATATATATGATATATATATATATATATATATATATATATATATATATATATATATATATATATATATGTATATATATATAGATATATATATATATATATCTGTATGTATTTCTGTATGTATCTGTGTGTGTGTGAGAGAAAGCTTGTATCTATTTGCATAACTGTAGCTTTGCATACACACAAATATATGTAATATACACACACACATATTACAGTCATATACCAATAGTAAGTGAAATAATATACCATGTAGCTCTCTATATAAATTATTTATATACAGTATATATAATCGAAATATTTATAAAATATGGAATACCATCATAACGAACATTCAAACAACAATTCAAAACTAAATTAAAATTTTTATTTAAATATTTGCTTTTTATATATTTTATTAACTAAGTAATATTTGAATAAAAATATTTTTAAAAGAAGCAAAAATTAAATAGTTTTAAATCGTATTAAACCGTAACATATTTCAAAAGAAAAAAGAATTAAAGATATCTTAAGTTGTTTAGAGTATTTAAGAATGATTAATTTAAAAGAGTTTATAGACTTTAAAATGTTTACCTAAAAATGTTTAGCTAAGTATAATCAAAAGTCAAATAAATGGGTAATGTATAAACACTTAATTGTTGCGAGATAAATGGTTTTTAATGCATCTGAGAGAAATATAGTAAAAATATATTTTTTACTCTTTTAGTCCGAAATCGAAAAGGTGCCCGCACATCTCACTTGAACGCCGTCCAACAACTATTTGATGCACATTATATTACCATTATATACACCTATCTTTCGTCCATTAGATGTTTTGTCATTTGATGCGTAGTTTGTGAGATATTTTAGTTGCCCAACTTGCCCCTATGCTTAACTAACCGCGCCATACTCAATTGGCTTAGTTGCCCCTAGCAACCAATCAGATTGCACAATTCGTTTTTCAAATAAGCTGTGAAGTGAAATGAAAGCTGGAATTTAGTTGCCTTGGGTAACTGGACCACTTCTACTTTACACAAGTTTGATAAATAACTCCTTTGGTGTCTAAACGTAATAGCTGCACTTTTTGCACATCTAGATAAGAAGGTTACACCTGAGCACATGTGCTAAATTCACAACCATAAAAAGCAGCACTTCTTTATAATGTCCTACATGATCCGGAGGCTACATTATAGTGAATAAGGAAAATATATATATAGAAACTTATCCTCTTTCCGTGTGTGCAGTAATAAACAAAGTAAGAGATAACAAAGTCAAACACAAGTACTGTAGTGGTCATTTCTCATGTACTATCACTTTACAAAAGAGTAATGCAAAGTTAATGGAATACTTACAGTCTTTCTGTTCTGAGAACCAGTTTTTTTCTGCTAGGTGTTGGCACGTCTAACTTTCTACTAAGAGTATAAAGCACAGTGTCAGACAGTGTAAATCATGAAGTTATCTAGCATTAGATGGTGGAGGAGAGTACAGGGAAGGTGATTTATGATTTTCAGTGATAAGCAGCAAAACACCCTGACACTTAAGCTTTAGACTGAATGAACATAAATTATTTTAATGACTAACGTATATAAAATTCATATGAAAGATATGAAACTTTGAAAGATTTTTTTTAAGCTGGAGTCGGAGTTCGTATAATTTTTCCGATTCCTACTACAACTCCAGGCAAAATGAGCTCCGACTCTTGAACGACTCCATGACTCTGACTCCGACTCCACAGCCCTGCTTATTTTTTTTTTTTTTTTTTTCCTTGAATATTTTGCCGTTTAAAAATATTACAATAACCAATTATATTTTACAATTTTTACATTAGTAACGACAGGACTTCTAGAAGATCATGTGGAACTTGTCAAGAAGCCCTTTACAATATATGGTTAATTTTGATAAAAATACAATGTCTTAAGTGAAATAATAATAATAATACAACTTTGTGCAAAAACATGTAAAAACCAAGATAAAATTTTAAAAAGCCAAGATTAAAAAATAAATAAAATATACAAAATAGAACAACAACGAACAAACAAATAAACAAAACAAAAAAACAATTAAAAATAAATCAAAATATTTTCAATTTAAAATATAATTCTTTTAAGTTTTTGTTTGAATGAAGCAAAAGTCAGTTGGGTAGAAAAATCAAAATTTGGTAAGACTATTTTGTTCTAGAGATAAGGACCTCGATAAGAAACAAAAAACTGGTCTTTGCTTTTATGGCAAAAAGGGGCAGTAAGATTGTTATTAATTCGAAGATTATATTTGTTTTTAGGTTTCATGCAATAAAGATTTTGTAATACGTTTGGCAACAAATTTTCTCTACATTTAAACATGAAACATAAAATGTTAAAGACATTTTGTTGATATACATTTAAAATATTCATTTCTTTAAAAAGTTGTTTCGTATGAATAAACCGATTTTTAAAATTTATTGCGCGAGCTGCGTGTTTCTAATGAAGGTAAAGAGATTTTAGTTTTGTTCTATGAGTGCTTCCCCATATAATATTTCCCCAAAAAATATTTTTGAGTGCTTATCGCACTCAAAAATATCTAAAGACGGGGGAAATTTAAAAAATCTCCACTTAGAAAACAAAAATCCCACTCTATTAGACTGCCAAAAAAAACAAACTGATTGAAATAATAAATAAATAGTTGCATAATCGATTTTTATGTGGGGACGAAAGAATTAGCTTAATTTACTTGTATATAAACAAAACTGAAACATTTAAAATTAAATAAATTTATCAATTCTAAAGCAAAACGACGTCCAAAATTATTGTAGTGCAACCTTTTCTGAAAAATAACATCTATATATACGTATATACTGCTTATTTTCATGGGTGGGTTTTTATTCTTCGACACCTACATAAAATCATTTGCTGCGTTTTTAGGACGAAATTTTTCAAAAACGTACGATATATTTTTTTCCGCGAAAAAAATCTCACGTGACAAAACTCCCTATTAATACGTCTTCGAAATAAAATGTGTTTTATTGTCAGTATGAACAGAGCATAAATGTTGTTTTAATGACTTTTGTATGATTACTTTTGTACTTACATTACCGATAAAATATTGTTATTAAAATTCATTGCTATTAGAAATTTTTTTAAAAACCTTTGATGCTTCTGCATTTTCGATATTAAGTTGGCATCGATATCTTTCGATATGAGGTTGGCATCGATATCTCTCGATATGAGGTTGGCGTCGATATCAGGACTCTTTTTTAAATCTCGGTCAATCTTTTGTTAATCGGCGGCATTCGTTATTTCAATCTTAACAGTGTCTTTATCTGATTTTAGAAAATGATGGTATAATACTTAAGACGTGCATAATAACGATGAAACAATAAGATTTAAAAAAAGGTTTTTACAAGTTAACCCATGCAAGTAAAGTTAAAATATTTTCTTTGTAATTTGAATTTGTTTTTATTTCAGTACATAAAATTATGATCATCTTTCTATAAATAAAATACTAAATACAACCCTATACGGGTTTTAAAAAATAATTCCACTGAACACGCAGTGCTTCATCTAACTAGAAATATTGTAGATTCGTTTGAGAAATCACAATTTAATCTTAGAGTATTCATTAATCTATCAAAAGACTTCGATACGATATATTGTGTGATTCTTTTTAAAAAACTAAAAAGTTATGGAATCTGTGGTAATTTTCTAAAATTACTCAAATTTCTAAATTAAAGAGCTATATAAGCGATCGTAAAAAGTATGTGCAAATTGATATATCCTCTTTTACAAATTTACTAGATCTAAAATGTGGTGTCCCTCAAGGGTCTATACTGGGACCACTTCCTTTTAAAATTTATATTAATGATCTTTATAATGCCTCAAATTTAAAAACAGTAATGTTTGCTGATGACACAAAATTTTTTCTGTCTAGCAATAAAACCATAACACTATTTAATGACATGAACATGGAGCTAATTAATATTTCAAAACGGTTTAAGTCAAATAAGTTATCAATTAACATAAAAAAATCTAAATGGACTCTATTTCATCCAAAATCCAAATAATTTCTTTTGTCAAATGATATGCTTCAAATATATATACAGATATTCTCAAATAAAACAACCAAAAGTTATACTTTTTCTTGGTGTTCTTATTGATAAAAATCTCACATGGAAAAATCATATTAAAATCTTATGCAACAAAGTTTCAAAAAATATTGGAGTATTATACAAAGCGAGATGTTTTGTAAATAGACACGCATTAATTCAACTTTATTACTCACTACTCACATCTAATGCCATCTAAATTATTCAAATATTGCATGGGATAGTGCTAAAAAAAGTCAATTAGATCCTCTTTATCGGCAACAGAAGCATCTAGCACGACTAATAAACTTTAAACATCGTTTTACTCATGCAAAACCACTTTTATTTGAAATAAATATTTTTAATATATACCAACTAAATGTGTTTAACGTTCTTTGCTTTATATATAAATGTAAGATAAACTTAACGCCAAAGTTTATATCAAATAAAGCCCAAAAACAAATTGATCTAAGAAATGATATTTTATTTATCAACATTACTCGCAAACAAATTTTGAAAGGTCTCATTTCTTATCGCGGAGCTTTTCTGTGGAATCAAGCAGTCTTAAAAAATTTTGATTTTTCCCGTCTACTTTCAAAAATAAACTGAAAAAAATCATTTTCTCATAAGATAATATATTCGAGTTCTTCTGATCTCGTTTCTCTTTTATAAATGTTATCTAAAAGTAATATAAAACATTTTGATTTTATTTTTTCCATGCTTTATATAAGGTTACTTTCTATATATATATATATATATGTTTGTGTGCCACAAAATTTGAAATCAATTTTTGAAAGCTTTTTTCTCAACCAATTTTGCTCAAATTTTGCACACTTAATCATTTTCGATGACAATACAAGGAAATGGAAAAATTTGACCAAAAAAAGTTAATTAAGTTAACAAAAATTTAATTTGTACTTTCCCATACTTTTTATTTATTTGATAAGAATTGCGTATTACGTCACAAAAATCATTGATTTGCAAATTATTTGCAGTTTCGAAGACATTAAAGCGCAGCGATTCAAAACCTATTGTTTTAAGTTATTAAGTAATAAGTCTTAAGTTATTAAGTTAAAAACCAATAGACCTTTTCGCGGTTGCGAAATGCATCTTGGGTAATCAGGGCAATCAAACAACAAAGTTCGCTTTATTTAAATCAAAGCTGAAGACCTACTTCCTATTATTTTTATTATCTAGTGCTTAGATTTATGGTTTGATGTTTTATATTGTGAATTTTTTATTATTATAGATAAAGAAAATATAACTATTAAATGCCAAACTACCGTTGCTGTGTTGCTGGTTGTAATAACGATTCTAGGTATCCGGATAGGTTACTTAAAAGAAGTCAAGTAACAGAGCTAAAATTTCATTATTTTCCTAAAGACTCTGAAAAAAGACATCAGTGGGTAAATCAAGTTGGAAAAGGTTTACTAAATTTTACAGTTTCTGATAATAAAGTGGTTTGCTCTAATCATTTTGAGTTTGGAAAACCTACTTTTGCTTCACCTATTCCAACTTTGTATTTGAATATTCGTAATGCATGTAAGGAATCTCCTACAAAAAGAAGAAAACTTAAAAAATTGGATCTTATTGTGGAATCAGATTCAAACAGTTTCTCTACAAGTTTAGCTATAGAAAGTGAAACTTGTGATAAATCTATTCAGTGTAATGAACCAATACGAGGATCAATGATTTTTGCTAATTTAACTAGAGATTCTGATGTTCAATTTTTCACTGGCCTAGCAAATTCAAATATCTTTGAAATGTTATTTTCTTATTTGCAGAGGAAAGGAAATATAATGCACTACTGGAAGGGTAAAAAAAATACAACTAAAGACTTATCTTCGCCAAGAGATTTAAAAACAATATCATTAAAATCTCTAACATTGCAGCAAGAATTTCTTCTTGTAATGATGCGTTTACGCTTAGCTCTTTTAACTGAAGATCTTGCTCATCGTTTTATGATTTCTTCTTCTGTAGTCAGTTCAGTATTTATAACATGGATAAAACTATTTTCTCTTGAGTTAAAATGGATTATACATTTTCCAAACAGAAATATTATAAAAAGAAATTTACCAACCATGTTCAGAAAGTACTATCCGAAATGCTCTGTAATAATTGATTGTTCTGAACTCTTTATTGAAACACCGTCTAGTTTGGAGATAGCTGCAGCTTGTTGGTCAAATTATAAACACCATTATACTGTAAAATATTTAGTTGGAATAACACCCAATGGTGCAGTTTCTTTTTTGTCTAATTGTTATGGTGGCAGAGCTAGTGATGTTTTCATAGTTAAAGATTGCGGATTTTTGAAATATTTACAACCTGGTGATCAAGTTATTGCAGATAGAGGTTTCAAAATTAAAGATCTTCTAGCATTTTACCAGTGTAACATAGCTATTCCCCCATCAAAACATACAAATTTTCAGATGACATATAATGATGTACAGGAAACCTCAAAAATTGCAAATGTTAGAATTTATGTTGAGCAAGCCATAGGGCGTATGAAAAACTTTCGCATATTAAAAAATGAAATGCCAGTCACATTGTTGCCCTTATGTGATAATATTATTACAGTATGTGCCATATTAACAAACTTTATGCCCCCACTTTGCATTGATGAAAACAAAGCATAAGTTGTTAATTAAAAACAAAAACATTAACTTTTTCTTCTAAATGAAATTTTTTACAGAAGTATATGTATATGCGAACATATATATATATACTATCTATACTATATATATATATATATATATATATATATATATATATATATATATATATATATATATATATATATATATATATATATGTTTATATATATATATATGTATTTATATATATATATATATATATATATATATATGTATATATATATATATATATATATATATATATATATATATGTATATATATATATATATATATATATATATATAGATATATATATATATGTATGTGTGTGTGTGTGTATATATATATATATATATATATATATATATATATATATATAAATATATATATATATATATATATATATAGATAGATAGATAGATAGATAGATATAGATATAGGTTCATCAGGAAGCTATATCTATATCTATCTATACTATATATATATATATATATATATATATATATATATATATATATATATATATATATATATATATATATATATAAAACATCTATATTAAACAAAATCCAAAGTTGATGGAACTTTGCCCAAATATGTTGAGAAGGTGTGATCGAAGTACGTATAATAATATAATCGTTCACTTTTTTGCAATACAACTTGTCAACAAAACCACTTCCAAAGTATGAATACGCTTTACAATAATAAATAATAATAAATTGTTTTTAAAAAAAAATTAAAGTGAAAATGTTATAAATAGAGTTAAAAAATGTTAAAATATGTTATATATGTTATAAAATGTTATAAATATGTTACATATATTATAATTGTTATAAATAGAGTTTGCAAACACTAAAGGTTTTACCACTCCTACTTGTACTGACAATGTTTGTAACTGGAATGCTCCATCCAAAGAAGTTCAACCAATTATGCTAAAAGATATGAACATTGTTCAACCCAAAAGTGGTAAGTCACATAAAACTTATTTGATGTGTAAAGACAAAAGAGATTTTGATCCGAGACCAGAAGAAATGCGTGAAGTTACGGATGCTGATAAAAATTCTTTTTTATTAAATGTCAAAACAGTTCTCCCTAACGCCGTTTTAAATACAATGTTTACTCCTCCTCCAGAATGTGATGTGCCACTCCCAATAACAGAAATAGCTTCTGCAACACTAAGTTTTTTGCCGACGGATCCACGTAGTGTGACTGATAGATTTCTTGATATGCTTACGTTTAATGACCATCAACTACAAGAATTAGAAAAAGCTACAAGAAACCAATCACACTCAAAGCAATGGTGGGAACAACGCAGAGGACGAATAACATCATCATGCTTTTATTCCGTACACAAAATGGTTACATCTTTTTTAAGAAACCGCGAAAAAGACGTTAAATGCAGAGTTGCACCACTTCTTAAGACTATTGTCGAACCTGTTGAATTAAAATATGTAGCATCTATCAAATGGGGTAAAGAAAACGAGAAAAATGCAGCTAAAGCATTTATGTCAACTGAGGGGGTAAAACATCAAAACCCGAAATTAATAATTTGTGGTTTATTTTTGCATAAACCACAACCATATTTTGGCGCTTCTCCGGACAACATTTTCCAATGTCAGTGTTGCCTAAAAGCTTGTGTAGAATATAAATGCCCCTTCAGTATTCGTGACGAAGAAATAAATGTTTCATGGAAAAAAACTGACTTCTTGGAGATGGTTGACAACAAAGTCATGTTAAAAAAAAATCACAAATACTACACCCAAATAATTGGCTAAATGGCAATCACTGGTTATAACTCAACATATTTTGTAGTCTATACAAAGAAAGATGTTCTAGTAAACAAAATCACGTTTGATGAAGATCATTGGCAAAGAGTGCTTCCAAGTTTAATTCTGTTTTTTAAAACTTATGTCCAACGTTACCTGCTTGGATTTGTACATTTATATACATGCCCATTGTGTGACAAGCCATGCTTAAATGAAAATGAATTTGATACTGAAAAAGATAACAGTATTGAATGCGATATTTGCGGTCTCTGGTTTTATTGGGAATGCTGTGGAATCAATAAAAAGACAATATTGAATAATAGATTTATTTGCATACTTTGCCAATAACTAAAAAGTACTTAAATGTTGATTTGTAGACATTTTTATATAGTTATGGAGATAAAAAGTGTATTATTTAAACATTATATAATATAAAATTTATCTTTTTATGAGATTTTCAGTAACAAACTATTGATTTAGAAGATTTAAAAAGTTTATTAATTAATAAGACACCTCCTTATTTAGTTTAAACTGTATATAAAAAAAAATCAAAGATAAAATTAAAATTTTTGTATGCAACATACCCGTAAAAAAATGAAACAAAGTAGTTCACAAAAAAAAAAAAAATAGACTAAATTAATATATATATATATATATATATATATATATATATATATATATATATATATATATATATATATATATTATAGATAGATATAGATATAGCTTCCTGATGAACCTATATCTATATCTATCTATCTATATATATATATATATATATATATATATATATATATATATATATATATATATATATATATATATATATATATATATATATATATATATATATATATATATATATATATATATATATATATATAGTATAGATAGATATATATATATATGTTCGCATATACATATACTTCTGTAAAAAATTTCATTTAGAAGAAAAAGTTAATGTTTTTGTTTTTAATTAACAACTTATGCTTTGTTTTCATCAATGCAAAGTGGGGGCATAAAGTTTGTTAATATGGCACATACTGTAATAATATTATCACATAAGGGCAACAATGTGACTGGCATTTCATTTTTTAATATGCGAAAGTTTTTCATACGCCCTATGGCTTGCTCAACATAAATTCTAACATTTGCAATTTTTGAGGTTTCCTGTACATCATTATATGTCATCTGAAAATTTGTATGTTTTGATGGGGGAATAGCTATGTTACACTGGTAAAATGCTAGAAGATCTTTAATTTTGAAACCTCTATCTGCAATAACTTGATCACCAGGTTGTAAATATTTCAAAAATCCGCAATCTTTAACTATGAAAACATCACTAGCTCTGCCACCATAACAATTAGACAAAAAAGAAACTGCACCATTGGGTGTTATTCCAACTAAATATTTTACAGTATAATGGTGTTTATAATTTGACCAACAAGCTGCAGCTATCTCCAAACTAGACGGTGTTTCAATAAAGAGTTCAGAACAATCAATTATTACAGAGCATTTCGGATAGTACTTTCTGAACATGGTTGGTAAATTTCTTTTTATAATATTTCTGTTTGGAAAATGTATAATCCATTTTAACTCAAGAGAAAATAGTTTTATCCATGTTATAAATACTGAACTGACTACAGAAGAAGAAATCATAAAACGATGAGCAAGATCTTCAGTTAAAAGAGCTAAGCGTAAACGCATCATTACAAGAAGAAATTCTTGCTGCAATGTTAGAGATTTTAATGATATTGTTTTTAAATCTCTTGGCGAAGATAAGTCTTTAGTTGTATTTTTTTTACCCTTCCAGTAGTGCATTATATTTCCTTTCCTCTGCAAATAAGAAAATAACATTTCAAAGATATTTGAATTTGCTAGGCCAGTGAAAAATTGAACATCAGAATCTCTAGTTAAATTAGCAAAAATCATTGATCCTCGTATTGGTTCATTACACTGAATAGATTTATCACAAGTTTCACTTTCTATAGCTAAACTTGTAGAGAAACTGTTTGAATCTGATTCCACAATAAGATCCAATTTTTTAAGTTTTCTTCTTTTTGTAGGAGATTCCTTACATGCATTACGAATATTCAAATACAAAGTTGGAATAGGTGAAGCAAAAGTAGGTTTTCCAAACTCAAAATGATTAGAGCAAACCACTTTATTATCAGAAACTGTAAAATTTAGTAAACCTTTTCCAACTTGATTTACCCACTGATGTCTTTTTTCAGAGTCTTTAGGAAAATAATGAAATTTTAGCTCTGTTACTTGACTTCTTTTAAGTAACCTATCCGGATACCTAGAATCGTTATTACAACCAGCAACACAGCAACGGTAGTTTGGCATTTAATAGTTATATTTTCTTTATCTATAATAATAAAAAATTCACAATATAAAACATCAAACCATAAATCTAAGCACTAGATAATAAAAATAATAGGAAGTAGGTCTTCAGCTTTGATTTAAATAAAGCGAACTTTGTTGTTTGATTGCCCTGATTACCCAAGATGCATTTCGCAACCGCGAAAAGGTCTATTGTTTTAAGTTATTAAGTTAATAAGTCTTAAGTTATTAAGTTAAAAAACAAAAATTTAGTAAAAACAGTAATTTTCAAATTAAAAAAAAAAAAAAAACAGTGATTTTTCCTTCTACAAAAGATAACAAAAAAAGAATTTCTAGGCCCAATAGAATTCTGCTTGCATAAAGCATGGATTGGAAAAAACAATTTTTTTTTGATTTACTAGTTATTGTTTTGTTAAACGGTGTTTTATAATTGAGATTTATTTTATTTGTATGTAGGTTTTCTTAAACGGTATTCACTTTTCATTTTATATTTTTTGAAATAATTGGTTCATTATTATTGTATTGTTAAACGGTTCTCGGTGACAGGATCTTACGGTCCTCTTCGAGTTTCCGTGTTTTCATATATTATGTACAACGACATTTTACCAGAAAATATTGTTAAAAGAACAAAAAAAAAAAAAAAAAAAAAAAAAAAAAGTGTCTGATCTTTTTTAATTGTTAGCTTTTTCGTCATGTAAGCAATTTGATTTTAAATAAATTATCATCAATTTATTCGGTGTAAGAGTGTTTTTGTACCATCCAAGGAAAAAAAGGCTTGTCAGATTTATTTTTGTCACACTTTTTAAATATGTTTTATTGGAATGTTCCATAGGAATTGCAATAAATAGCTTTTAATATAACTTATTTTCTCTACATTTATTTTATATATATATATATATATATATATATATATATATATATATATATATATATATATATATATATATATATATTTATAAATATATGTAAAATTATATAACGGATTTGTTATCAGCTTTTTAAAAAATGAAAGCCATATTAAAAATACTAAAGCCATCTTATGTAAAACTTATGCGAATAAAAGTTACTGAATCTTAACGTTTGCTGGCTTTACCATAAACGTTATCTTAGACGGGAATGTTTAAGAACTAAGATGTTCTGGCGTCAAAATAACTTAAGTCAATGGAATTCTGCACATAATGATTACAAAATTATAATGATATGAATCTGAGGTCTCCGCTAGGTAAGCGGGCATCCATAAAGTACGTACGCAGTAAAACCACTGATTTAGGGCCCTTTTCCCTTGTACGAACCTGTACGATTTCAAAGACCCCCTCCTCCCTCTCCCCTTTCCGCGTAGGTACGCATTATTTTTTTTTTAAAAGAACTCAATTTTTTTCTCTCCTCATTATTTATAAAGAGAGATTATTAAAAAAAACTTGTGGCTGAAGTCAGATAAAAAAATACAACTCTGATTTGTTACACACGTGAAATTCAATGTTTTAAAAAAAACAAAATCAAGTTTTGGAGTCAAACTGCGTTTGTACTCACTGTCTTTAACACCCCTCCCCCCGTACACGTTCGTACGCTTTTGAGAAACCCCCATCCCCCATACTTGCGTACGTACTTTATGGATAGCCCCTAAGTAAAACATGTTTTTGACGTAACGTTTTTTTCAGGAATTCATGCTCCACAGTAACAGTAGTATAGATTTTGCTTTGTTTTAAATTAGCAGCAAAAATAAGATTGGTACAGCTTGTATTTAAATAATCATTAAATAAATTTAAAAAGTCAAGATTATTCCAGACATATCTTGAAATTTCAAAGTCCTATTTTATTTTAATGATGTCTTCTTTATAAAGTAATACGTTTTTCTTAAACGTTCTTAATAGTAAGTAGGGTTTTGCACAGCTGCAGAATTTGTCTGCATTTAAATCCCCTAATGACTTGAGTTGTTTAGAAATTTTATTGTTTAAGTAAAATGTTCGTCCACACATCGACCTCACAATCACTTGCCCAATATAAAACAATTCTATTTAAATAGGATTGCTGTTACGTTGAATTCTATCTAAATAAAACTGTTGCATTGCCATAAATATTTATAGACACGTAACCCTACGATATTGAAATGGGTAGTGGTAACTGATCACTATTAGTTTAAGAGAAAGAAGAAAACAACGATGCGTTTATAATAGAAACTTTACTTTGAAATTATATTATTAATTATATATCTATAAACACTATGTAAGATGAGCTTGGTTATGTAAAATGTTGATATGTGATTGCAAGACCAAACTCTGTAGTTACGTCGACAAGTTCAAAAACATTGAGTAGTTCTTTTATGTTTAGTTTTTTTAAGCTTACTCGTCTTGCTGAAATAGAGTAAGAGTTTTTACAAATATTCTATAGATTTTACACCATAAGTATTATATATAAGTACAATTGAAGATTAAAGTTTTTGGATATCCAAGATCTTTAATCATTTTCGAACTGCGTGGACACTAATACTCACAATTGAGTAAGAATTTGTGAACTTGAAATTCGTATATCCTTCACAGCCAAACAATGTATCATGTTATTGGTGTTTAGAGGGTTAAAATTTTGTTGTTTCAAAGGATTTTCTTGGATTGATGCCTTCTGTTGAGTTGAGACATTGAATGAACAGTTTTCTTAGATATCTTAAAAGGTGTAGCAATGGTTCATTCATACTTATCAGTTCCATTAATAGTTGTACTTTTGAACTTTTATCAAGTGACATTCTTGTCAAAATCTAAGATAATAATGTAAATTACATATGATTTTCATGCATATAGAGCATTTTATGCATTTAAATTATGTTGATATTTTATAATATAAGATATTTTCGTATTGGTTGATAACTACGTAATCAGCCACGCAACGCATGGTTATTTAGTTTGTTGCCAGTATATTTGCATTTATAAATAATTATATATAACATAATGAGTGTTCGAACCTTTTTGGTAATAACGGTAAATTGAATTAGTAGTAATTATAAAAAATAAAAATTCTTTGTTTGGTCATTTATGTGCACCTTACAATTACATCCGTGAACGTGACCGGGATTAATAAAGTACCGGTTTCTTTCTTTATAAAATGCTAATGCTGTGCCTTGGTAATGCAGTTCTTATTCGGCACATTTCCATTTCAGTATGGCTGTTCAATAAAATATATTCGTGCGCGATTCTGTAAGGAACTATAATCTTAATGAGTATATAAAGCTCAAAAATTTAAATAAGAATTCATTTAAAAATTTTAAACAGATTCATTTAACAGATAAATCATAGTATTGTAAAAGTCACAGAGAAAAAGTTATTTTAATCTTATCTAACCGCTCTTAACACATTTTTAAATAAAATGGTTTTTTCGTTATGTCGATAATATCGAAAACTAAAAGATAAAAATAAATCTATAAAAAGAATCTTAAGTAATCATAATAAATATATATAAACAAACTTAGTAAGGAAAAAAATTAATTTTTGAGTACCTAGATTAATGATATACTTATTCAAAGCTTATATTTGATAATAAAAGTTTATATATGTATGTATGTATATATGTACGTATGTATATATGTATGTATGTATGTATGTATGTATGTATGTATGTATGTATGTATGTATGTATGTATGTATGTATGTATGTATGTATGTATGTATGTGTGTATGTATGTATGTATGTATGTATGTATATATGTATGTATGTATATATGTATGAATGTATGTATGAATGTATGTATGTATGTATGCAAATGAATACATACATATGTATGTACCTGAACATATTTTTGTTGCTATTTTTAGAAAAATATTTATTTAAAATAAATGTTTTAACTTCTTTCAAGTATGTCTACAGTTAAAGGCAAGTTTGTTAGTGCTTTTCAAAGCATGCAGATGCTAGGAGATTATTGTGCAAGTGATTTAGCTGATGATTCTTCTAGAAAAGGATCTGAATTAACTAATAATAAAATCTCTATTACAAAGATAAAAGATTTTAAATCAACAACACCTAATGTTATTGAAGAAGTTCATAATGGTGATGAGTTATATAATCCTTTAGAAGAAGTGGATCACCTGAACACCATTCAAACTATTGATATGGATATTGTTAGTGATAATGAAAAAACTGATTGCTCTCAAGATAATGATAATACTTGTTTAAATTTAAATGATAACAAGCAGAGATCTGGTAGTGAAATGTTGCAAAATGACTCAATTTTTCAGGAGGAAGACCGTGGTTCTCTAAGTGATATAAATTATCAATCTTCGCCAGAAAATACCCCAAAGGATAAAAAACCATTTCTTTATTTTAAAAAAAACACTAAAATTGAATTATCAAATAAAGCTAATGAAACTATTGATGATAATGATGAGTTGCTTGGAACTGCTTTAGCCGAATTAGAGGAAGAAGAAAGAGAAGAAAAAGAGAAGCTTGCAAAAAAAATGTTAGAAGATCAAAAAAGGATTGAGAAGCAAAAGAAAAAAAAGAAAAATAAAGAAAAGCTTCAAAAGGCTAAAGATAAAAAGAAAAAGAAAAAAAAGAAAAGAAAATACAAAAACAAAAAAGTTAGCAGTGATGAAGAAAAACCAAAGAAAAAAAAGGAAAAAAAAAAAGACAAAGTGATTAAAGAACAAAATGTATTAAATCCATTAGAAAATTCCTCAAAAATAAGTAGTGTGAAGCATGGTTTGTCATTAGAGATTAGTACACAAGCGAAAACCATTAGTAAAGATGAAATTAAATATAAAAAAAAGGAGAAAGAGTCTAAAAAAAATTCCGATATTCGTAAGGATCCTAAGTGTAATTCTCAGAGAAAAAACACAGACTTTAAAGATCGAGAAAGTTTGGAATTAAGGTCACAAGAAAGTCATGAAAGTTATAAAAAACGTAACAATATTGATGATTATATTGAACCAAATCGTAAAAAGTATACAAATGATTTTGTTGAACAAAACCATAAAAGATCTACTGATGATTATATTGAACCAAATCGTAAAAAATTTACTAATGATTTTGTTGAACCAAATTATAAAAGATCTACAGATGATTATGTTGAATCAGTTCGTAAAAGATATATCAATGATTATGGGGAACCAAATTTTAAAAAATCTTCAGATAATTATGTTGAACCTAATCGCAAAAGATCTCGAAAAGATTCCGATGATAGACAAGTTTTACACAAAGATTCTGATGATAGAAGAGTGCCATATAAGGATTTTGATAATCGAAAAGTGATATATAAAGATTTAGATGATAGAAGAGTAATATATAAGGATTCTGATGAAAGAAGAGGTATGAATAAAAACTTTGAAAGCAAGAAAGACAGTTCGCAAGCTTATTTTACAAAGAGTAATGATAAGAATAATGATGGTCATAGACATAAACGTACTGATTATGAGATTGTCTTGCCTGAGAAAGGTTATTCGATACCAGAAAAAAATAACAAGAACTCAAATTTAGATAAATTGAAAGTAATTTCACCTTTGGAGCCAGCTCGAAACAAGTTATACAAAAAATCTAGTAAAGTTTATGAAAGTAAACAAAAATCAGAAAGTGATAGTTCACAAGAATCAGATAGCGAAAGTACAAAAATTATTCCTCAAAGAATTTCATTCTTAGAAAACTACTCTAAAGAGTTGAGTAAATACAGGACTCAACACAGTACAGATTTAAACAGTCAAAGAGAGGTATCAGGAAAACATAATTTAGCAGTTAATGTTTCTCGTAGTAACCATAAATCAAGTTCTAGCACTACAGAAGATAATCGACCAGAAAGATCTGAAATTCAAAGTAGTAAGGATTATTCTTACCAAGACCAAACAAATGTTTCAAAATCTTCTCATCTTGACTCGGACAATTCTTTATCACAAACAAGTTGTAAAGATATTTTGCCTACAGAAATAGTTTCTAAAGCTCTATCGCCTGTACTTGTTTCACCTATTGATAAAATTGTTTCACCTCCCCCTAAAAATGTCTCACCTTTGAAAAATGTCTCACCTCTACCTAAAAAAGATGAGAGTATTTATTCACCATCTTCAATTTTAAACACAGAAGCAGCTATCGATTTACCTCAGGACAATTTATCAATGATTGATAGTGTACAAAGCGATGACTCATCTCAGGATGCAACTGAACCCAATAACTCAGATATAAATACATTTTCATTTTCAAACAATTGGGAGAATGAACGCATAATATCTGAAACTGAGAAATATAATGAAGAAAATGATGATAAAAAAAGTGGTATGTTGAAATTACATGATTATCAGAGACGCAAGCTATCTGAAAAGCATCAAGAACTTTCCTCATCTCGGTAAAATTTGTTTATTACGTTTGTTTTATATGCTTATATGTTGTATGTAATTTTATAAGTTTATGTTAGTTTAGTTTTGCCCTTTTAGATATTTCTTATCTTGCTGTCATAAATACACATTTAGATATTTTGTATTTTAGGTATTTTTTATACATGTCATCATAGTTTTTTTAAGACTTAGAAGTCAATTAAAAATTCATGTTATATAAGTTAAATATTTAAAATGGAATAATGAATTTGGTATTATTTTCATAACAACCTTAAGTTTTATAATGTGATAGCAATTAATTTTGTATTCTTGCTGTCATAAATACAAAAGCAGTTTGTGGGTAGTTTAGTCTTCTTGTTCTTAACTATTGGCAATTATAATTTGTCTGAGATTTATTGCTTTGTGTTTTAGTGTATAATTTTGTTGCTCCTTAAGTAAGAATTAAAAAAAAAAGTTAATTTTCTATGCAAACAAAAATTAAAATATTGAGACAAGCTATGAATGATGAAGCTTTTTAAACTTTTTAAATTTTTAATTGTATAGTTAAGTAAAATAAAATTTGAAAGAAATTTGCTTTGTAATTTTTATTCTTAGTACTTCAAGTGATGTGAGCTCATCAAGTGCTGTTCCAAGTCCAGAACAAAAAAGTTCAAGTAAAGAAAACATAATAAGTAATACTAAAGACAGCAAAAAGTAAATTTTTTAATAGCAAGAGGAGTTTTTATTTTTGGAATAAATGAAAATAAAATATATTACTGTTTAACATAATCATAGTTTCTATTATAGATTTATCTTCTTTTATTCTTTTATTATAACTGGATTTTGTTTTGATTTTTTTAAACTGTTTTTATTTTTATTTTTTTTTTAGTTTTATTAACTACTTATATAAAATAATATTTTCGATAGTTTACAATAGATGTAGATATAAATGTATGTATGCAAAGGAAATTCCAGGAATAAAGTAATACCGCCTGCTTTTGCTTCAACAACAAAAAAAACACACAGGATTGCCCACATATGTATGTACTCTCACCTGCTGAATATATAGGAAGCTTATTAACTCCCCTTCCCCAACTAAACTAAAAAATAATAAGAACCAGCTAAAAAACTTCTTTTTGGTTTCATAAATGAAATTTATTTTGTTATAAAGTGTGAATTAACTTTCTGAAGCGTTTCTCGAAAACTAGTTAGTATTAATTTCATTTGCTGAAGCCATTTAAGATGTCAAGAAAGTTTTTTTGTGGAGCAAAGGATAAATATTCTTTAGCTGAAAAAAAAAGTTAAATGCGATGCTAAGTGAAAGAGTTCAAAAACTTAGTGAACTGGAATCATAAGGTGAAAAAACACACAAAAATTATCTAAAGAAGGCTACGTTGCTCGTGCAGTTTGAATATTACCCAGATCTCCGAGGCATAAAACACAATGATCCTGTCCTCGTTAAAGCCTCAAAATTATGAAAATGCTGCTACACCCAAATATCAAGCAATGAAAACAATACTGCAGTAGTGGCAGCGAAATCCAAATACCGTCAACCTGGTGGTGGAAGAAAGGTTTTTGCACCCACTGTACAAGAAGTTCTTTATGATTGCTTCATTGATATTCTCATAACATTGAAAACTCATTTGCAACAATTAATGTTTAAAGCCCAAGTAAAGTTTTTTTACAATCAGTGGCGTGATCAACAACCAAATGATGTACAGCTTTTAGCTTTTTTGAAATTCCTCCTTATTTATTCAGCAGACAAGAGTATTTATATATGTTTATGGAATGGGAATATTTGTTAAAATTGATTTGTAGTAATTTTTGATCTATTTTTTAACATTAAGCTCTTTGGAATTAAAGAAAATTTTAATTATTGAAAAATATAACCTTAAATGTGTTGTTATGGTTTTTTGCTTTTATATATATATATATATATATATATATATATATATATATATATATATATAAATATATATATATATATATATATATATATATATATATATATATATATATATATATATTTGGGCACTACCCGGTTTCAGAAATTTAGGACTTTTTATATATATATATATATATACATACATATTATATATGCATATATATATACATACATATTATATATACATATATATATACATATTTGGGCACTACCCGGTTTCAGAAATTTAGGACTTTTTTAAATACAACTAATACTGTTTTTTTTTTACAAAAAAATATGCCTACATACAGCAATAATTCTAGAATAACCTTTGTGTATTTGTGTGTGTGTGTATATATATATATATATATATATATATATATATATATATATATATATATATATATATATATATATATATATAAATACACACACAAATACACAAAGGTTATTCTAGAATTATTGCTGTATGTAGGCATATTTTTTTGTAAAATAAAAACAGTATTAGTTGTATTTAAAAAAGTCCTAAATTTCTGAAACCGGGTAGTGCCCAAATATGTTCAGCACTGTTGAAAAGGGTCTAGAATAGCTCCTGAAATATTTATATATACACACACAATTTAAAGTGCCTATAATGTTACATGATAAACCTAATAAAAGTTTGCTCCATTTGGCATAGCATGATCCAAATTTAATCACATGATACTGGGAATAGTATCACACTAATTCAAATTTTTTCTTGTAGTTTTATCTTGTAGAAAATTTTGTTTAAATGAGCAAAAGATAATATAAAATATATTGAAGTCAATAGGCATTTCTCTTGCTGCTCAAACATCCTCTATTTTTATTTCTTTTAGTGGCACTGTTGATTCAAACAACGTCAAGCCAATTATTCCACTTCTAACTGATAATGAGGCTGATGAGCATAAAAACAAAGTAAGAATTATTTAAAAAGGTGATGATGATGATGATGATGATGATGATGATGATGATGATGATGATGATGATGATGATGATGATGATGATGATGATGATGATGATGATGATGATGATGATGATGATGATGATGATGATGATGATGATGATGATGATGATGATGATGATGATGCATTCAATAAAAAAAACTAAAAGATATATAGTGAGCTATAGGTTCAACAAATATATTTATGAGTTTATCAAAATTTTATTGAATAGTATTTTTACCTAAATAATTGGTATAAAACAATAATTTATAAATTTTAAACTAAATTCATTTACTCAAATAATAAATGTTGTTATTGTAATATTTATACAACATATTTATACAAATTCTATTTTCACATTTTTAGCCCTTATCAATCACTGTGGTCATATAGAGGTTTTTAAATGTACAAAATTTAAATTCTGAACTTTAATATTTTTCTAAATATATGAACTCTTAAGAGGTGTATCTGCTCTTTATTGGGAGATTCATACAACTTTCAAGTACATCCCACATTTTTTGAGAGTTATGAGAATTGTAAAAAACAACCTTTGAGAAAAAACACAAAGAAGCAGGTTCTTTCTACTTTTTGGTTTTAAGTGGTTTAGTGACACTTTTAGACCTTGGTAAGAAGCGTTACGTCATTTGAGTTTTACTTAAAAAATGGCGAATTATAAAAATTAAAAAAGCCTACGCATAATGCCATTTATGTTATGCCAAAGCTTTTTTCAATCAGATTGTTTAGTAAGTCTTTTAAAATATTTATGCAGAAAACATTAAACTGTAATTTATTATTGTAAAAATTTTTTTCATCCTGTTATGAAAGTGATGAAAGAAACTAATATACAAAAGTGCTCAATGCACTTATACATTGATGAATAAACCATAATCAAGCAAAAATTGTTTAAGAAATTTACTATGATCAGAGTTCAAATTTATACTATGAATGCGTAAGAATTATTTTTAAGTCATCAAAACTGTGTCTATAATAAAAACCAATAAAATTATTATTTTTACTATAAATTTATCTTTCTTATTAGAAGAAAAAATCAATGAAAAAAAAATTATTTTTTACTAAGGTTTAACGTTTCCCTAGTTGTTAAAGTATGAAATTACTTCTTTACTATTTCCTGAAGTAGAACTACAAGACATCTCTTTAAAGTGCTGTGGTTCTAATGTATTGCCACTTTTACTGCTGTTTAAAGTATTTTTGTTTTTTTTGTTCATTACTTTCAAGATAAAGTTTTTTTCTCTTTTCATGAAGATCTTATTTTGCATTTCATGTTTTGTTTTTTTGACTTAGATTTTTTTTTTTCATTTCCTGGAACTTAATAAGTTCATTTCGAACAGGAGTGTCTGTGAGTATTTGGGTATGTTAACGCTTATGTCCTTTAACAGACTTCCTTGATCCAGCTTTTGGAAATGGCCTAATTTTTTCTAGACTTGCTTAATGAGAGATATTATTAGAAACACTGGATAGTTAACTTCCAGGGTCAGATATAGGCTGAATAGGCAATAAACTACAACCTGAACCTGGATTAACAACACCTGGTCATGGGTTAGCAGTAATAGGTTCTGGGCAGTCTGTTACTTATGAAGCCAAAAACTCATTTTCAGAAAATATGTTAGGATTAAAGGGTTGAATTCTGGCTACAGTAAACCTTGTAGAAATGTTAGAAGGAGTAAAATCTTGCTCATAAGCTTTCTTTACAACTGTAGCAATATCATATATGGTCATTGGTCTTGGGTTACAAACAACCCAATCATCACAGGCTACATTGAAATAATGTTCCAGTAGCCCATAAACTGATCAATCTAATGGCTGCAGCATGTGACTACAATGTGGTGGGAAGGACAGCATATTTATGTCATTTTTTTAGTTAAGTCTAAACACATAATTGAAACATGGTTGTCATGGTTGTCAAGAAGTAAAAGCACTCGGTTAGCTGTTGAACATTTCACATTTTAAATAAAATGTTTCATCCATTCTAAAAAGATTGCAACATTCATCCAACCAGATGGGTTTGCATTTTAATTACTCCTTATGATATCGTTTTTATTTAAAATATGTATATATATTTTAAATGCTTACAAATAACAATCATATTTTTAAATACTTCCCCAGGAAGGTCGACCGAAGGTAATAATTTACCTAATTCATTACCTTCAGTTGTTTAATATAGTTTTTTAACAACTGTAATTTAACTTTAAAACTTAATTTTTAAAAATTAATTCAAAATTTAATTTTTATTATATAATTTTTAAAATGTTTAATAATTTTTTGATATTATTTTCCATTGTGCTTTATAAAAAAAAAAATTAATTATATATTGAAATATTATACTAAATTATATTTAACTTAATTATAATTTTTAAAATATAAATCTCTTAGGGGATTTAATATGTGAAGGATATTTTTTAAATAATATTTGAGTTGACGTTATAATTTTTTTTTACTATCAAAAATGCATTATAAATATATTTTGATTCAATGGTTTTGTTTATTATATCACGTGGTGCATTTTGTTATGTATGGTATGTTACTTTGAAACAATATTTTTACAAAATGTCAGCAATTGGTTACCAAAAAACTATTTTAATCTGTATCGCTTATGAAGAGGATTTTTCTAAACATTTTTTCCAAATTTAAGTTTTTCAACTTTCATATTCTTTATTGTAAAAGTTACAAGTTTTAACAAAAATAAAAAATAATAAAACTATAATAAAAACTACTACTATAAATAAAAAGAATTGTTCATCATTTTTATTTAAGATTAGGTTTATTGAGATAAAAAAATACTTTGCCAGATAATTAGTTATTTCTTATTTTTCACAAAACATGTAAAATGTGACTTTTCTTCTTTTGGAAAAATGCTTTTCATTTCCATATTCAATTATATGATTTGTTTTAGCGTTTTTTAGTTAAAAGATTTTTTAAATTAAATTGAACATGAGTTAAATAAAGACATTTAAAACATTTTAATGTTTAAAATGTCTTTAAACTCATGTTAAAATTAATCTAATTTTTACATGACTTTATGTATACTATTTAAATTACTTTTATTTAGATTATTTTTATTCTCTCAAAAAATTGTTCTTGAAAATTTTATATCTATTACAAAATTGTTATTTCCCTGAAAAAAATAAAACTTTAAGATGCAAATTTAATCATATCAATAAAATACGGTCATTAATTCAAACGTTATTTTTTTTCTGTCTTTAAATTCTAAAATCTTTTTTAAAATTATCATAATTAAACATTTCATTTCAAAAGAGGACACAAGTCCATTTAATAAATTACCCTTTAATAAAATTCGTTGTCTGGTGCCATTTGGCACCAATGTTGTGCAGACTGTCTGTAAAACATCATTGCTCAAGATATATATGCACAAACACACACATGGCAGGAATAAATGAGAGCAAAAGATGAGGAAATTTTGTGTAAAACAGACATGGTGAGCCAGGTGAGCTGCTTGCCAAGACAGCTTATTGCACAAGCTATCTGTTTGTGTAAATTTTTCAGAAAACCAAAAATTAATGATAAAAACTGCCTAACCCAAACTCTTAATCAATGTAATAGCACTTCTTGCATGTTCTCCCCATCAAGTCAGTGGATGAATGTAATGAAGTCTCTGCAGCCACCTATTTCAATATTGTGTCATTAGTGTATCTTATGCTGTATTCATATAGGTATATATATATATATATATATATATATATATATACACACGCACAGACATTTATCCTGAATTTTTAGACTTTTTTTCTGTCCTAGTAACTAACATTTTTCAAAACAACTTTCTTTTCAATTATCATGGTTATTGCCTTTTTTTTTTTTTTTTTTTATTACTTTAAAAAAATATTGTAGCTGTTAAAACCCCTTTTTAAATTCATTTTTATTACAATTTTCATCTATCAGTTATTGAATGCTAATTTTAAACCAGTACTTTTTTTATGCAATCAAATAGCAGTTGTTAATATTGTAACTAAGGTTTTTGCTCATTTTTACATGTTAAACTAACAATATATAGCATACATGTTTGTCTGGGATTAGAACTTTTCACAAATGCTGCTTATTATATTTTAAATGTCCAAGATGTCTACATCCTTATTTGTCATTGTATTATTAATTGATAAGAACATTCAGTGTCTTAAGCCCTAATTTCTTGAGTTGACAAAAATATTAGTTAATTGTTTAAAAGTTTTAATTTGTTACCTCATGAGTTTAAGGATCTTATTACCACAGCAATCTGATCTAATGCTATCTTAGTTTAAAGATTTTAAGCATAATAAAATCAAGGTCATCAAGGCTATCAAGCAAGAAGCTTTTTGGCTTTTAAGTTTAAGAATCTTTTAAGTTTATTTATCTGAAGGATTGCTTTAATGATTTTTGTTTTCAGCATGCTTCTGTCAACAATTACATTGAATTATCTTTGTAATTATATTGTTTTAACATTCATCCATGGAAAGGCTGCTGTTGAACATGGCTTTAGAACAAACAACTTTTCTGTTAAAACAAACATGACTCTTTCAAGTATTTTTATTACATAGAATAAATTTAGCTACTAAATGTATTCTATATGATTTTTCAATAAATAAATTTACAAAATAAAAATTAATTGCATTAAAAGCAACTTATTCAGGAATAAAAGCTAACTTGACATTATACCATCAACTTAGGTTACAGAGCAAATTTTGAGGAGGGTTTCCTCTGAAAAGCTCATATCTTTGGAACAAAAAATGCTAGTGAGTTAATATTTTATAGAAAATCAGTTTGTTGGTCTCAGAACCAAAAAACTTTAAATCCAGATCATACCATTAATAAAATTACTAAAACCAAGTGCTCTTGTCACACACTTTTTATATGCCAAAGACACATTAGATTGTTAAACCTTTAGATTAAATGGTTTCCAATGCACATTTGACTTTTTTTTTTTTTTTTTTGAAGTTTCCAAAGTAAAATAGTTTTGTTTTTGTAATATATTATTGGAAAGAATGTTAAGTTTCTGAATCATAATAACTTAAAGTAACTTAAAATATATTTTAAATAAACTTTCATGTCTTTAGGTTAATATTTAACTATCCTATAATATTTTAATATTGAACTTAATGCTGCCGTTACCCATTTGTATGTGTTTGACGCGGAACTCACGGCAGCCATTAAAGACAAGTTACAATCTGGTGAGAAACAGTCTTTTAGCACTTGTTTTATAAGAAAATGCGGCTACGTCTAACTAATGTAAATTTAAAATTATGTTTCCAGTTTTATTTTTCATTTATTTACAACTAAGTTGAGTTGACATAAGAAAAAAAGAGGTACATATAAGGGTGACATAAGAAAGGGGTACATATAATATGTACATATAATATTTTTAAAACTATAGTTATTTTCTTTTGTATTTTTTAAAACTAAAAAGTTTTAAAAAAAGCAAGCTGAAGGTTTGAACCTCCAACACGCTGACCTTATCCACTAATTAAGCAGTAAGTTAAATCATAAAAGTATGTTTTTAATTAAAACATGATTGAAAATCCTAATTTTATATTTAAAATTGTTTTATATTAAATAAAAGGAAATTTTAGTAATACTTATATATTATAATATTAAGATATAAGTAAATTTATTATATTATATAATATAATATTAGGTTATAAGCAAGTTTACAAGTTTTAAGTTATAAGAAAGTTTACAAGTTTACAACTGTTTAACCAACAGCTATTGAAAAATTTTTCTGTTTACTAAAAAATATTGAAGAAAAGAGACCATATAAAGAATAAGTATAAAAATAGTCAGTGTGGAACAGACTTACCATAACCTGTATTTAAGGGGTCTGAACAGCTCGTTAATAATAAAAAAGATATTTAAAATTAAATTGAATTTAAAGCTTTGCATTTTTTTGCTATGGGTGTTCCCCATATACTTATATATACACACACATACAATATATATAGCGGTAGTGGTGTAGTGGTAGAACACTCGCTTCATAAGCAAGAGGTTCCGAGTTCGATTCCCGCCACGTCCCTGGTAGTACCGCGCTCAACTTGTTTCTCCGCGCAGCGGCCTTGTTTGTCAAGGTTCGTGTTTCGGAGTTATAGAGTTGAGAGAGGGTTATAACCACAAGTAGCCTCCTCATTTGTAGTGGCCTTCTCGGCCTTGGGGAGGTGAAATACAGAAAAAAATATATATAAATATATAAATATATCAGCCGACCTAAAAGTATTAAAAGACCTAACAATCGCTGATCTAGTTTCTATGTTTTATAGCAATCTCTTTGTGTCAACTTTTTGCCCAACTGATGCCAACCTTTAATCTTTAATTAAGGTCAGCAATTTATTGCTGACCTCATTATTCCTAGTTCCGAGGGCTGATATATATATATATATATATATATATATGTATATATATATAGATTATATATATATGTATATAAATATGTATATATATATATGTATATATATATATATATATATATATATATATATATATATATATATATATATATATATATATATATATATATATTGTTTGTAAGTGAAATCCTTTATAAAATATTTTATATTTAAATAATAAAACATTACATCATGCTTGGTTGTATATTATTTTTATTATTTTATAGTAATATTTTGGCTTATATAGTATAAGCCATTATCAAACTGAAAAAATTATTACAATTTTTATCAATTATTATCTTATATATTCATTTTTTAAATCAGAATGTTCATTTCAAACCGGAACGTATTTTTAATGTAAAATATTTTTTTAAAATCAATATTAGGTATTAAATTTTAATATAAGAAAACAAATATAAAGGACTAAATCCTATAGTTTACTTTTTAAACATCAAATTTTATTTTATGTGGTATTCCAGAAAGTTTACAAATATTTGGGAAACTCCCTTCTTACACACACTAAGTAATTGTGGGTGTATATATATACACATACACACACAAATATCTTATCACAAATCTTTTAATATATATACATATACACACACAAAAAGCATATTTAACGTGGCATGTAACTTTGTTTTTATACTATTAGCTTTATGTGAGGCTTCAGTACAGACATTGACTAAGGGTTTGGGCAGGTCTAATAAAGTACTTTTATTATGATAAAATAATTATAATTTTTTTTTTCCCATAAAATAAGCAAATACATGTACACACATTAATTTTTACTTTTATTCACTTTTTATTTCTTGATGTTTTACACACTTTTTATTCCTTGATATTTTTTCTTGGCAGTTTTTGATCACATTATTGGCCTTTATTTTTTTTTTTTTTGTTATATTATTTGAAAGGAAGCTAAGTTTATATAAAGAAAAAGTTATTAAGTTGTTTTAGGAATTTCTTATAAAAATTTCATTGGTCATTATCATTTTGAAAATTTTTTTAATGTAAATTTACTTGTAATAATCGAATGTAAATATAAATACAATAAAATTACAATCAAACCAAGTTAGAATAAATAACAAAATAAATCATAAAAATTAGGAAGTAGTTTGAAATACTAAATTTAAGATGAAATAAGTACTAAAAATTTTTTTTAATGTTAAAATCTTTAAAAGTAAAAATTTTAAATGATGTTGTATTTTCTTTCTGTGAAAGTTGTTAATATATTATTCCTTAACAACAAATTTATTGATTGATGCTCTCTTGAAGACCAATAATGTGACCTTGAGTCAGTTTGCTAACAAACAAAAAAGAGTACTTTAATTGTTCGGAAATAACTTCAAGGAATCCCAAACCTCCAAAACTTGTTGTGTTCATATTAAAGAGAATGATAAAAAAAGTGCTTGGGCTAAATTTTTTTGATTAAAACAAAAGAATAAATGAGTACCAAGAAAAACTTTTTAAAGTCTAAAAGTCAGCGTAATATGAGCTGCAATCTACAGACTTGATAATTTATTCAAGTGCATTTTATTCTAAAGAATTTTAGTACATGATGTCATTGACTTTTGTTTGTTTACAGAATTGATCTCTTGCGCAAATAAAAAAATCATGTCATGGACTGAAACTCTTAGGAATAGAATGTGCTTGAATAAATTATCAAGTCTGCAGATTGCGGCGTATATTACGCTGACTTTTAGGCCTACAATAAAACAGAGAAGACGAGCTTCAACTAAAATTAAAAAGTTAGTTTTTCTTGGTATTGATTTATTTGTTTGTTTTAATCAAAAAAATTTAGCCCAAGCATTTTTTTTTATCATTCTCTTTAACATAAACACAACATGTCTCGGAGGTTTGGGATCCCTTTAAGTTCAAATTTTTTTGTTATATAAAATTATGGTTGGTTTTACTGTTCAGCAAAGTTTTTGCGGCTATGCTCTATTTCGCTTTGAATTATCATATTTTACTCCAATAGATAAATCAATAGGGCTTTTGATGTATTTTAAAAAGTAGTTAGTAAGATTTCATTTTAAAAAAATAATGAGCAGTTTCAGACTATTGCTCTTAGAATGCCTAATATACTTAGTCATATGATATCTACTACAATCATCTGAGAAACTATATTGAATTACGTTAGGACAATATAAATATATATATTTTATTAATGGGGGTGACTAAGAACAGGGTGAAAATAAATAGTTTACTAAGTGTTGAAGCAACACACTATAGAGCTATCAATAGACAATATATAGAAGCTCCTTTTTAGCTGCACAAAAAATTCATCTTTTGTCAACTTTTTGCTATTGCATATAAGCAGCAAGCATTAAGTATTTCAGGCAGTTTTCAGTGACTTATCAGGCAATATCTCAAAAAGTGCATATCAAGGCATTATAAAAGTTACTATACATTAAGTTTATTAATTTATAAGATTGATTACAAAAATATTTTGTGATGAACTAATGTTGGGTATGACATTTGTTTCAGTGAAAATTATAAGTACTTTTTTTCTTGAAAGCAAGCTCGTAATTTTTTTTACCTCATGTATGCGAATTAGGTGCATGTATGCGAACCTAATTTGCATACATGCACCATTTTGGATGGTGTGAGAAAAAGTTAGAAAAACTATATCTGATTAACTACTTTTGAACTTACTATAGAGTTCTTTTAGATAATCAGAGTATCAAACACTTTGAGCTATATTTACAAAATCTTTTTTCTCTATCATTTCCCTGCTGCATTGTTACAGTATCCTATTTAGGGAAAGATAGAGTTCTCTTTTTCTGCTACAATTTGTGTGATATCTGCACCTTAAAGTTAGAAACATCAAACCCTTCTCCAATATATTTATTTATTAATATATTTAGGCCAGAAACTAATATTAAAAATTTTCTGATTGGAATTGATCATTTTTTTTTTTTTCTGTAAGAACATAATAACCATTTTTGTCAAAAAAAAAGTTATAATTTTGTTTAAAAATTTGTTTGGAGTTCGTTGTCTTCATCTAATACATCTGAATGACCGACTGCGTACTGGTTCTCCTAACTCGTTATTTTTAAATGACTTTAGTTTAATCTTAAATAAAGGACTTCTTCAACATTATTATAATGTTTTTCAGTTCACCAAATAAAGAAATGTTAATAAAAAATGAATCTAACTTTGTTAGATGCATTTTTTATTAATGTTTTTATTACTATTAAACAAATATTACTTATTTGTGACAATGTTTAAAAATTAAATTTTGCTGAAAAAAAAAAGGTGGACAAATAAGAAAGAGACAAGGCGTCTATTTTTGAAACCATAAAAATTTAGTCACTAAAGTTTAGAATGAGGTTTTGCAGAAGAAAATGTAAGCTTATGTATCAAAAGTCTCAATAATCATATTAAATAAGGTGGCCTATAACTCAACCTAATTTTGAAATTTCGTAAATTGTAGATTATGGCGTTTTTGATTTTCAACCAACAGTTTTTGATTTTTATATTTAAACCTAATTAAAACATGTACAACTAATTTTCCAACCTACTAAATTTTTGATCTACTGTATTTTTGACCTACTGAATTTTTCAACCTACTGAATATTCAACCTACTGTATTTTCAATTTTATAGCTACACTTTTCCGGTATGTATTTTATATATGTTGATTTGAATACAAGCCAAATTTGATCAGTCTTGGCACAGTGGTTGAAGAAGTGCTGTCTTCAGAATCGGGAGGTACAAGGTTTGATGAATGCTTGGAAAACTTATTGATGGTTAATTTTTTTTAAAAAAACTTCAAAAAAACACTAAAAACACAGACCATCGGTAATCGGTTGACGGTAATCGGTTGAAAATTAATTTATCTCAAATCAGTTGAAAATGAAAATCTCTAAAATAGGTCAAAAAATAAATCGGTCGAAAACGTCATAATTTGGTTAAAAATAAAAATAGACTATAATCAGTTAAAAATAATTTAGGCCTCAGTAGGTTATCTAAAAATTAGTTCCACTTATTAGTAGATGTTTATTTTGTAGAACATCTTATTAGGTCAAGATTTTTGTAGGCCTAACTATCTGGCACGTTAAATAACATGGTGTAAAATAAGCTTTTAGTGTATTTAATGTGAAATAACCCACATTTAAGTTAAATATCGCTGCTACTTGTGTCAATTTTACTTTTAATTGCTCTATTTGAATAAGCGAGATCATGTTAAGATTGTCTCGGTTATAGTTAAGGCGATTTTTAAATTATTTGAATTCTTTTATTTAGAATTAACATGATTTTGTAACCATATTAAGTCTAAATAAGGGCTTTAGATGGTTTTTATGTTTAAAGAAAGTTTTCTCTTTTTTATATAATTTTTTAAAACTTTTTTAATACCCTAATAATGAACCTTAAGAACACTATTTTTGAGTCTTTAGATCAATTTTGCTCAACAGCATTAATTCCGAGACCAGATCATATAATGGAAATATGTTGCGGTAATGTTTTAAAATCGCCTTAACTACACCGAGTACTATTAGTATTGTTTGGGTAAGCAAGTTTATGTTAAGATTGTGCTGCTACAAGTAATACTTAAATCAATTCATGGAAAATTGTTCTTAAATTTATACATTATTTGATATTAAATTTTAATAGTTTGATATTACGAATTAATCCTAAGATTATCTTACTACAAGTTATATTTACTTGTGTTAATTAAAAACATATAAATTAAATTTTACACAAGTACTTATGTTAAATTATTTTGAAAGTAAACGTTTTGTTTTTATAGTGTATTATATATTATATAGTATTTTTTGATTGTATATTTTATATTATTGTTGAACAAAGTTTTAAATTTTTAGAAATCTTGTCCATTAGACGAAGATGATGGTGGCGTTGCAACAAACTCAGATGACAATTCTCCTTATAATCCAGAGGTTGCGAGTCCGATTGATATTTCTTCACCTCCTTCACCAAGTGCAGCTGCTATCGAAGATGAAAGAGGAGTTGATTTTGCCGCATACAAGGAAGTTATAGCTTTTCAAGATATAATGAAATCAAAAGTTAAACATGAAGCAAGAAAGCATAAAAAGCGTAAACTGGAAGAAATGAAAGGACAATCAGAAAATGTAGGAAGTTCCAAGGTCAGTTAAAAAAATTATTTATTTATGCAATAATACAATTTTGTGTTGAGTAATATAACGTGGATTACATTTATTAATAAATAATCAATTTCATAAAATATTATTTTAATTGCGTAATTATTTAGTTGTTGCTTTCGTTTTTTCAGCCAAAATTAGTAGATTATTTGTTGCGCCAAGCAAAGGTTGAAGAGCAAATGAAATGTGTTTTAAAAGCCTACTTTAAAAATAGAGAAATCACAAAGGAGGAATACAAGAATATTTTAAAGAAAGCTGTTCCACAGGTTTCTTTTTAAATTGTTGGATTTGCAATCTTAATTAAGTTTGTATTAGTGCATTGATAAATACATAACAAAGGTATTAAATTTTAATTATATATAAAAAATGTTTTACAAAATCCATTTAGGTTACCATGTCGGACAGTCCCATTATCCCTGAGAAGATTCAATCACTGATGACAAAGTTTGTTCGTAAATGCAAAGGTCAACGTTTGAAAGAGGATAAAAATCGACAAAAACAGCGTAAAGAGTTTGCTGAACAGCAAAGACAACTAGAACTCCAAATTCAAACCAGTAATGCTGTTATTAATAGTTTCCAACAAATTCGAGTGCTTCCGAACCTTCCTATGCCGCCTGTTATCAATTTGTGAGGAAATTTTAGCCTCATAATTAGGCAGCTTAAAACAGCTTTGAGTCATGCCTGCCTGAGTGATCATAAATGTTTTACCAAATTACTTCCTACTTATAGCCATAAATAACGCCACCCAGTTTATAAATAAGATTTACGAGTAACTGGCGAAGACATCAGTTATGTATTCAAAACTTTCAAGCAAGAAAATAAAATCTCTTTTTAAATGTTAACTAATCATTTGAAGTCTGCATTGAAATAATGTTGGATTGAATAAATAAGCTTATATTGAAATAACTTTAATATTTAGCAAAAAAATAATTTTTCTATTACGTGCATAAGTTTCTCATTTGATTAAAATGAGGCTTAAATTGCTTAAAATTTTTCATTACTCGTTTATATTTTGACAGGCTTTATAAAGTATATTCTATACTTTATTCGTGCTGAACAACTTTGTGATTTGAAAACTTCTGTTTGAGCATTAAAAAATGTCTTTTTATATTTTTGAAATATTGTACAATAACGTTTCTAATTCGAAGTAGGAGTCTTTTTTATTGTTAGGGAGTAACCCATCGCATCCATATCACTAATCGTTGTTAATTATCATAATTGTAAGTTCATGCAGATTACATTATGATGATAGCATGATTATCTGTTCGGAAAAGGTTATCCTAAAAAATGTATATTGCGAAATCTAATATGGTTGCCATGCCTTTTCGAAGGTAGTCGGGGACTTTATATTTTGGATACTTCCCTCAATGTAAAATCGCCACGCTGTTGTAATAAACCTTTGGTGTATTTCCTCTTTTTCACGCGGTTCTGCGCATAAGAAACCATGACGCACTATTAAGATTAGCGCACGAAATTACCGGAACTGTGAACACGTCTATCGTAACCAAAGTAAAAGAAATAAAAAAGGTAGAATATGTTCTTGCCTCCTTTGACCAGAGCAGTGAAGTGCTCATCTGAAGTGGTTACGGCTAACTAAATTGAATGACTTTGGTGCAATTCTTATATAGATAGAGAAAAAGACCAATTAATAATGTATAGATCGATTATATATTGTATATTGTAACTTCGTTTAATTATTAATCGTTCTTGAAATATAATTCATTTTAGAGTGTTAGTTTCGGGATACAAAAAAACATTGCGTTAAACCCATTATTTTTAATAGAATTTTTTAGGCTAGCGATTCAACCTACATAAACTTCTGATATTAAATCAAGTAGTTTTTATTTTGCATAATATTGTTTTGAAGATTGTTTTAGGTATTTATATATGTATAAATCAAATTGGTTACCATTTACAGGGTCAGAAATAAACGTTAAGGGACAATTTAACAATCAAAATTAGTGTTTAAGAATGTATTTGAATAATAATCTTTAAAGTTCGATAATTTTTATCTATTATTCGTTTCGCAGCATACCGTAAAAACGCCTAATAACGGATGAAACCTAATTACGAACGGTTTTATAAAAAGCTTCTTATCTTTCATATTACCGAGTTTATAATTTTTTTTAAAAATATAAATAAACTTAAACACGAGACAAATCGAATGATAAAAAAAAAATAATTTGAAAATCTATTTACA
Organism: Hydra vulgaris; assembly: GCF_038396675.1. NCBI lineage: Eukaryota > Metazoa > Cnidaria > Hydrozoa > Anthoathecata > Hydridae > Hydra > Hydra vulgaris. Next base: position 50,614,943 of record NC_088921.1, read on the forward strand.
ATTGAAGACCCCACAGGTAAAACCACAGATGTCCACTTTTTGAAAGTTTCAAGTTTTATATATTTTTATGATATTTTAGTACAAACTTTTATCCTTAAAAAAAAAAAGAAAAAAATATATATTTTTTTATTTATTTATTTTATTTTTATAAATCTTTATTTAAAATTGATTAGCATTACAAGTAATGAATTGTACAATTTTATCTGTCCTTTAATATCAATAGTTTGCTAAGAATACAGTGGAGGAATATTATTTATGCATCGAAAAGGCAGTAGAGCTTCCAATATTGCTTGGGAGGTAGAGGTCACTGAGGCCATCACGAAGGATTCGGAGGTATTTTTGAATAAAAGTTTTCTGGTAAGTAGTTGTTTTTGCGGTGTTAAGAGCATACGGGAATCTATTAGGGTTTCTGCTGTTGGTTTGAGTTAATTTAGTAGTTATAGGATGGCATGGGTCTGCAAGGATCTTTTTGAGTGTATTAATACAGATTCTGTCAAGTAACTCTTCAATGTCAAAAATAATATTGAAGCTGCTTGAATTGGTTACATCAATTCCAATAATTTGTAGGGCATTTTTATGAAAATGTTGGATCTCTCTTTTTGCAGCAGCACTGCACGAAGTGAGAATAGGAGCACTATATATCAAGTGGCTAATAGCGTAAGATCGGTAAACCTGTAAAAGGTTTGGCTGAGTGTGACCAATTTGCTTAAGACGTCTGAGCAGATATGGTATTGATTTTATTTTGTTGTGAACTTTTGTCCATTGTTCATCCCAATCAATATTCTCATTGAGCATGATTCCAAAATATTTGTGGCTGCTGACTATTTCAAGTTCAGTATTATTGAGTACAATGGATGGTAAAGCTTGAATTTCGGAGCATCTGGGAATAATTCTTATGATTTTACATTTCGGGCCATTAAGTTTCATTCCATTTACCTTTGACCAAAGAGCGACGCCATCAACAATGGATTGAGGCAGGTTGGTAGGAAATTTATCATTAATTATATAGGTCAGTATGTCATCAGCATATTTTTCAAGGATGGTTTCAGGTGGAAGATAGACGTTAATGTCGGAAATAAATAGAATGAACAGGATTAGACCTAGAACACTACCCTGAAGTACACCTGCTTCGATACATTTCCAGTCAGTGGTGTGATCATTTGTTTTAATTCTTTGTTGACGATTAGATAAGTAAGCTGCGATCCAAGAGGTGAGCCAGCTAGGTAGAATGTTCACTAACTTTAACAGTAACTTGTCATGACTGACAAGATCAAAAGCTTTTTCGAAATCAAAGAATATTGCATAAATTGATTTGTTGTTATCTTTCGCATGACTCCAGTCCTCTATAATTTGAATAATAGCGTCCATCGTACTTCGGCCTGGAAGGAAACCGAACTGTTTGTTAGAGACCCATATGAGCGTGGTGTGATGGACAATGAATATGGTAATAATACGTTCAAAAACTTAACATAATGCGGATGTAATGGCAATTAGTCGATAGTCATTAGACGATTGTGGGTTAGAAATTTTTGGAATCGGCGTTATGTTTGCTGATTTCCATTGGTCAGGTAGGCAACTGTTTTCTATAAGGCGGTTGAATAGGATGCAGAGTGATGAGGCGATTTCAAAGCGAACAGATTTGAGTAAAAACGGAGAGAGATCATCTGGTCCTGAGGAACCTGGTTTGAGTTTGCTGAGTTGGTTGACAATGTTATTAAGGGTAAAAATGGGGGTAGTAGGCGGGTTTGCCTCTCGGTTAATGAAGCATGAGAGGCTGGGTTGTTTCTTGCCAGTCCAAACACTTTGAAAATGATCATTTAATTGGTTTGCTAGTGTCTCAGAGATAGGGGTTGTGATTTTACCTTTATCAGCAAGACTGATTTCACGCCAAAAATCTGTTTTTCCAGTAGTGAAACGCCTGTTATAGATTCTCTTTCTTTTGGTAATTAGTTTACTAATTCGATTTGCAAGTGCTTTCCACTCGACACATAGCATTTAGGGGCGTTAGTCAAGATGATGTCAAGAATAGATGTTTTTCTGGTGGAGTGTGTGTTGAGATGAATGAGTTGGTGAGAACGACAAATAAAGTCAGTAGGGCAGCCATTTAGATCCCCTGCAAGAAATATTAGTGGTTTATTGCCAATTGTGCAACGAGTTATGGCTGGTTCAATGAGTTGTGCAAGTTGATAAGATGCATTGCGCTGCTCACTTTTAGACCAAACCGGGATATAGGCACATATAACTAGGCAAGAAGAGTATCCTCGGGGGAGTAATTTTGGGTACACACGAGCGATTGTTAGTTCGATTTCTTGTTTAGGCACCAAGTTAAACGAGTAGTCTGTAGATAATTTTATTTTTTCTATTTTATCTGAGCATTTTTTGTTTATAAATATAGCAGTACCACCACCCATGCGATCTTGACGTTCAGTGCTTATGCAAGTGTAATTATTATTGATTTGAGAAAGAATAATTTGCTTACCGCTGGGGTTAAGCCAGGTTTCAGTTAAACAGGCAATGTCAATGTTGGTATCTATGAGAAATTGATTAAAAATCTCAATTTTGTTACAGAGTGAGCGCATATTAGTAGTACAGATGGTTGGCAAGCGATTGGTGTTGAGATTAATGCTAGTTAGTTGGGGTGGAGCGAGAAGTAAGGGCACCGCGGATCTTGATGATTGCTCCATCGCGAATGCCCCAGTGAAAGGGTGCATCTGGGTTATCATTACGTAGTTTATCATTACGAATGTTGCGGTCTTTGCGTAGTTGGTACACAAGTTCTCTTTCAGCAGGAGACAAGTCACGACTGACTCTGTATGTCTTGAAATTCTCATGTGTAGCGAGTTTGCGAGAGCTATTTTTTTGTTAGTAATGTTCTTGAGTTCTACAACAATAGGCCGACAATTTGATGCTTTTTTTGTGTTAAGACGCTTGGAGAAACTAACATCATCATTGGTAAGGCCTATAACGTTTAGGATCTCTGTGATGCAGGGTAACACTGATGGTGGTGTTTGGGTGACATTTGCTACGGCCACTGGTTCTGGGACACCAAATATTATTATATTCTTTTCACGTTTAGCTGCTTGCTTTAGTTCGACAAGGACTTGACCAATTTGTGGCGATGAGTTTGGCTTGTTTCTGACAATATTACTCCAGGATGGCTGGTGTGGGCTTGATTGGGTGGCTGGTTGAGAGTTGATTTTGGTTTCAATAACTGCTAATTTCTGTTCAAGTTTTTTTATTTGGTTGGCTTGCAGGTTGATAGTAGCTTTCTGTTCTGAAATGATGTTAAGGAACTCCATCATCCAGATATCAAGGTGTGCGATAGACGGTGCTAAGTTTTTAATGGCTGAGTAACCATTTGCATCAATTTTATTAACCATAATACCTTGCACAAGATGAAAGAATGTTAAATTATGTGCTTTCTTTATATTGCTGTGATGGCGGGAGGGCTACCACCCTGAATAACAGTGGATTACCTCCCAGTTGAGAAATATTTAAATATATATTATACCTTATTAACACAAATACTGAAGTAGTTTAGATGTGTTTTTTTCCGTGTATATATATATATATATATATATATATATATATATATATATATATATATATATATGTGTATATATATATGTATATATATATATATATATATATATATATATATATATATATATATATATATATATATATATATATATATATATATAAAACAAGTTTTTTTTTAAAATGATAAAAATTTTCTTTTGAATTATTTCAACTTTTGTTTTTATTCATAAAGTGTATATAAATTCAAAATAAGGCAGAAACGAGCAAAAAAAACAAAAAATACCTAATTCCTGATACAGATAGTTACAACTATTCGTGCCTAATCTTGTGTAATCTTGTGTGACCTTGCGTAATCTTGTGTAATCTTGTGTATGTAAATGTGTTAAATAAAGTTAGAAGTTAGAAACAGTTAAGAAGTTCATTCATGTTATTCTTGTGGTGTTGAATGGGTTAGTAGCACAGATGTTCAATGGCTTACATGCAAACAGTGTGCTAGTTGGTCTCGTGTCACTTGTGTGATTGATTATCATCCTATTATGGATTTTATATGAATGGAATGCTTATAGAACGTTTTTTGTCATAACATACTTTAAAGCAATTCCATTTAAGTAAAATATTTATAACAGTTTCTATAATTAATTTATTGAGTAAAACAAGAACTTTTAAAACTTTAATTTTTTGAAATTTAAAATAATAACTTTTTCTTAATTAAATAATAATTTTAAAATAATAATTTTTGAAATTAAAATAACAATTTTTTTTTATATGAGCCCCTGAGATGCATAGTGGTATAAGTCACTCATATCTAGTTTTGAGATACAGAGGCATTTAGTAGACATATCATAAATCATCAAATTGATTTAGAAGAAGTAAATAAAAATAGCATCATTATCGATATCATTAGACTTATACCACTCTGCCATGTAATTGAATAAACAAAATGCTAACCATTGGTGGCAATACCTCAAAATATTGAAAAAAGTGTCTTATACCACTATGCATCTCATGGGCTCGTACATCGTTTGGTTCGTCTTGTCGTAATACATATTTTAGTGTTTCTATTTTTTCGAAACTTGTTATTATAAGTGAGTTATTTAATTTTTTTTTACAAAACGTCGGTAATTAGGTGTTTTTACGGTATACCATTTCACTTTAATTTTTTATTTAGTTTAAAATCATAATTTTATTTATTTCATATGATAAAAAATCTATTTAACCAAACAGGTAATGGCCTCTATTTGATCGGATGCCATCATCAAAAAAAGAAAAGTAATATAAAAGTGTTTTGTTGATGTTGCAAACATGCATGACACCACGTTGGGCAAAAGTCAGAACAACAATTCATTGCTTTCAAATAGTTTTCCATTTTTCTAAACCAAGTTTATGTTTTATAAGTTTTTTTTTAATTTTGAGTTTGAAGACAAACAACTTAATTAAAGTTTCTCATTTAAGCATTAGTTAAATTTGTTGAACCTCTCTATCGGGAAAATTGCAAAAAGAAAAAAACTACCTATAGTAACTAGAACTATGCCCAACTAGAATGATATAATTATTCAATGATTGCAGCAACGGAAAGGGGTCTCGAGCCGACACTTTTTACTAAACTTTTTTTTCCCAGCTATGAAAAATTTTTCGTAACATTTTTATTATATAGACTATATATTCGCCTTCAATATGCAAGTTAATTGAAATATTTGTCAAACGAAAAAAAAACGAAATTCAAATAAATCTTATTGTCCTAAAATGCTTTATTTAAAATACAATTTAAAAAAATACAAACTGATACAAAAGTTCAAATTTTAAACTTATTAAATTTATTAGCATTAGAGGCTTTTCAAAAAATCATCAGTAGTGCTGTTTATGTTATTGTCGCAAAATTGTTATATTCAAAAAAAATGTAAATTACACATGGTTACTATGAGCAACTATGGTAGTTGATAAATTTTATTTTAATACAGGAAATATCAATTAAACGTATCATGTTTTTGATTATTATTATTTCATTTCTTTAACAACTAATGTAATTTACAAGGTAAAAAGAAAAATGAGAAAGTTATTTCTCGTGATTTTCACTTAAGAACTTTTTCCTCCAGAATTTGTTTAAAAATTCCTCTTTGTTCTTTTGCATTTTTTGCAAATTCCAGCACTCTATTGCATACTTCAAAGTTTCTTCAACTTTGGAGGGAATTTCACTTTTAGATTGTGCTATTTTTACCTTCCTTTTATTTTGAATTAAATTTTGAAAGTTTAACATCTGAAAATGGCATAGGTCCTGGATATCGCCAACAAACGAATGTTGAAATAAAGGGTGTTTCAGCTGTGAAAAGATAATGTCTGCAATTGTTTTATTATTAAGAAGACGAAGGAACAAGTTTAATTTATTTTCTTTAATACTTTTTGAAATTTCCTGGATTTTAAATAGCGAATTTATATAGCTCGCACTGTGTTTCGAAACATTTAAAAGCGGTTTTAACGCACTCCTTACGATTACTATTATGGGCACGTTGACAGGTATAAACATGTTTGTCAAATCTATCAGTGGATAGGCCGGTTCTGCAACTTGAAATATGTCCGTTTATACGTAATCTTAATATTATTTCTCCAATTAAACGTTTAACGCGCTTAGTTACTGTTTAATGCGCTTTGTTGCAACGAATGTAATTGGCTAAAATAGAATCAGCTAAAGTGTAATTGGCTACTTATGAAAAGTTTAATCTAACGCGCTTAGTTATAACGATTACGGTTTTTTCTCTTGGGCAGTTTATTGACATCAAATTTAACGGTTAAAACGTGACCGAATCAGGTAATGAGTATATATAACTTTAAATTAATATTTTACTTTATTATTTATTTTTAACTTTATAGTATTTTTCTAAAATAATAGTTCTATTTTTAAATTTAACTATAACTTAAAACTATTTTTTTTAGATAAATTGTAAGTTATTAATTTAATGCGCTTAGTTACAATTGCTAGTTATTCCGCGTAGCTTCTTTAACTAAACCGTGTTCTAAAACTTTCAATAGTAGTTTTAATAAATAAGCATTTGCTTGTTGTTTTGTTTTGTCTTAATTTTTTTAGTCTGTTTAGAATTTTTTTAGTCTGTATTATAATATGGTTTTCTTTATAATAGGCTGTGTTAGGCCTCAGTCCTGTAGTGGCGGCTGTTATAACTAATTTTGAAAAGTACGTTCTTTACAAAAGTAGTGCTTCTTAAAAGCTGTCTTCAACGTTAACTTTTTTCTAAGAAAATTGACAAGTTGTTTTTTTGTGTGTGATTTACTCATTACTTAATTATATAGCATTTATATATTTTATTATATAGCATTTATATATTTTAAATAAATTTGTTTTAAAAGATATATAAACTTAAGATTTTCTGTTTTCATGGAGTTGTTGAAAGGTTCTTCGTAAACACAAGTTAAAATATTTTTATTTTCTTGGAGATATATGTTTTCTAACCTTTTCAACCCATTACCTATACAAAAAATAAGGAACAATTTCGATTAAAACTAATGATTTGAACGCAAAATTAAAACGAAAACACGGCAAAATATATTCCGGATACTTTTTCCTAAATATTTGCCGCTATAGTAAAATATGACTGGGTGCAATAAATATATGATTGGCATACACTAATCGCACTAAGGTAGGTCGCTTACCGTTTTTTTCCCTTCAATTTTTGTTGTTTTATAAGATAAAATAAAGATAAGCAATAGAAGTTAAACACACACACAAACACACACATTGAAACAAAGGCTTTGATGTTATTGGAGTCAAAAGGTTTTAATCAACTTTGTTATGCTATATGCATAAAATGATTGAGCAACACAAAAGGAAACGTTAAATTAGACCTCTAATGAAGCTAAGATCATTACTTTCTACCATTTTCTGTAACCTATTAAAAACGAGTTAAAAATAGGTGGGGGATGTGAAACAGACCTATCATGACCCGTTTAACGAGTCGGATTTTCTAATCCTAAATCATTAGTTTTAGCATGTAGCTTGTTCATTACACGATAAACATTTAAGGTGATAAACTACATTTTTACTGTTAAAAAAATCTAAAGAAATATTTCCTTTGGTGACAACCTTCTATAGCAATCTTAGTTGTCAACCTTATATTACTGAAGCAAACCTTCCACTTAAAGTTCTTTCTAATGAAAAAGTTAAAAAAAAATTTGCTAACTCTATATTCAAGAAGTAGATGAGTTCGAAACATCTCACTACGCATCGCTCTTATACAAAATGAGGAATTAAGCTTATAAATAAAGAAGCATTTAACTTGTTAAGCTGAGTTTTTGACAAGACATCAAATTTTTGTTTATATTCCTATATTTAACAGAAAAGTATCCGGTTTTTATAAAAAAACGGTTTACTGTATTTTGTTTCGGTTTGTCCGGACTAATTTCTGGCTTATCCGAAAAATTACATATGTCCGAATATTTTTATTCAAAAAAAGTAGGCACCGATATTTTATCAAATTTTACAAACTTTTTTAGAAATTTATAAACAATATAATTTAATATAAACTTATTAAAATTATAAACAAACCTGCTATCATCTGATTCTTTGTTCTTTAGTTTCTTACAAAGTTTCTCAACGTTCTCATAGATGTTTTTAATAACTTATGGTTATGATATGTGGAAATGTTATACTGAAATACGGCTATGAAAATAACCGTATTTAAGTATAACATTTTAGTTCATGATATAGATCTTTCTAGATTTGTTAATTACTAGTTAAAATTTATTAAATTATTTCTTAAATATTTTTTAAAAACAAAAAACAACAAAACTTTGAATTGTTATTATAAACTATATTAAGATTTCTTTACCAAAAAAAAAAATTAACAAAAATAATTTTATAAAAAATAGTCTAAACTACTAAGAATAGTATAACATTTAAAAAAACACTCAATAGGTACATATCAAATGTCACAAATAAATAATTATATATATTATATATTAATTAAATAACTGTATTCCAAGTGATTTTTGCCAAAAAAGTTAGACGTGTATGACTAACTCGTGCAGTTTTGCTTTCTTTGTTTCTGGCATTAATAGCACTCTTAGACAAAGAACCTGATTGAAGGATACTTAAAATAGCTAATAAAAGAAGCACCATGATTTATATGTACAGGTTTGTGACATAGGTTTTTTTAAATGTTATTAGTAATGATTGCAAATAGATATTCAGATTTCTGACTGAAAATCTATATCCGCTCTTGTAGTCGTGCTGTTCATATTAATTAGTAAGTCTCGAAACAACTTATTTATTCTCATTTAGATGCTCTTTGTGGTATACTATAAATAATAAAAAAAATACATTAAAGCATATACAACACCAACAAAAATGTCAAACTTAAAAGTGTTTTTGTGAAACAGTAAAAACTATTTGTGTGTGTGTGTGTGTGCGTCTGTCTATATATATATATATATATATATATATATATATATATATATATATATATATATATATATATATATATATATATATATATATATATATATATATATATTATATATTATATATATATATATATATATATATATATATATATATATATATATATATATATATATATATATATATATATATATATATATATATATATATATATATATATATATATATATATATATTATCGGTATACAAGGGAAACGCACTAAGTCCATTTTTGACAGTATGGAGTTATTTATACTACTATTTAGTATTTTAAATTCTCTACTGTTTGATATACCACACAAATTTAATTAATCAATTCTTAATGAGTTATTAAGATTTTTTATTTCAGCTATTACATAAGAACTTATTTGTTAATTATCTTAAAAAAACAAAAAAAAAACAACCTCAAAATGATGTTTTTTGACTTAGGATTTCCCTTGAATACTGACGATATATATATATATATATATATATATATATATATATATATATATATATATATATATATATATATATAAATATATATATATAATAGGGAGATACATACCTGCTTATATTGGATCCATAAGTGAGAAGTAGTAAATCATCTTCTTGATTACCCTGTTTAATCAGATATTTTTATTAATTGCTGTTCCTCCTCATATGTCATCAATCTATATTTCAGGATCGTTTTCTAATCTTTTATATATTAGTTGTTATTATTAAAAAAGTTATGAGTTGTATTTATTTAGCACTATATATATATATATATATATATATATATATATATATATATATATATATATATATATATATATATATATATATATATATATATATATATATATATATATATATATATTATAATTTAATATTCATAGCTTATTTAACAATAATAATAACAACTTAATATATAAAACATATTATACTTACAAGAGATATTTACTTTGTTGATTTTCGATGTTTTATATTTAGTTAGAAACAACTAAGTTGTTTTTAACTTAATATAAAAGTTGTCAACTTTTTCTTTTTCCACAAATTTTTATTAAATAAAAAGGCAGACTTTTAAAAGTGTTAAAACTCACTGTGTAACCAGGGCAGTTTTAACATTTTTGCAGCAGGGGCAAAAAAATAAGGTTCTTAAAACTGTTTTGGGGTAGTACTGCCCGCCCCCCCCCCCCCGTGAAATTTTTGTTCCTACGGCCCTGTATTGATATTATACCCTGTTACTACAGAGGTAGCCAGAATATTATTTCATTTCTAAAATGTCTATTTATCGTAGAAAGTTTATAATAAATTAAAAACTAGCTACCTCTGTAGTAGCATGGTCTAATCAATCAATCTTTACGGACACACAAAAACAATGATCCAAACTTTTTTTTTTTTTTCTTTTCTTGGTTTATTATTTACAAAATGTATCATTTATTTGATAGTATGCAAAAAATTGAGGAAATTCGGAAATTACCTTATGTAATATAAAAATTTAGTAAAAACCCGGGTTTTTTTACCCCTGAAAATCCTGCACGTAAAAACACAAATTAAAAAAACTTTGAACTAAGTATTTTTTTTATTAGCTAACTTGTTTCGGTTAAAATATATTTAAAATATTAAAATTAAATTTTTTTTCAGAAAAATAAGTAAAATCCTATTTCCGCTTCGCGACGCATAGTACATCTAATGGTACTATATGGGAAGTAAGAAGTCATATCACTTGCAGAGGCGTCCCGAATTGGTCTCTCATGGAGGGTGAGGAGGGGGGGGGGTGAGGTGTCGTCTGTATTTTTGCCAATTAAAAACACACACACACAAAAAAAAAAGGTCCTCGATATTTGAAATTTACCGACTATAGTTCATAACTTGCCAACTCAAACGCCAATGTGTCAACTCAAAGGCGTATATGACAGCTTTAGGGGGGAGCACCCTACACCCTCCGTTGGGGACGGCCCTGATCGCATGCAAATGTAATTTATTACCTTAAATGTTTAACATATAATAATCAAGCCACATATGCTGTTAAAACTAATAATTTAAGCTTGCATATAATTGGATATATTTCTAGTTGCACTGATAGATTTGACAACGATGTTTATGACAACATGCCGATAGTATTTTTGAACCTTTTTTCCAACTTTTTGTTTTCTTTGAACTTAACAATAAGAGTTTTTTATCATCATATGAAAAACATTTACATAATCAAAAGAATGGTGCATTTAATTCATATTTCCTGTATCACAATAAAATTTATCAATTACAATAGTTGCTCATAGTAACCATGTGTAATTTACCTTTTTTTTTTGGATATAACAACTTCGTGGCAATAACATAAACAGCACTATTGGTGATTTGTTGAAAGGTCTTTAGTGCTAATAAATTTAATAAATTTAAAATTTGAATTTTTGCAGTGGCGTATTTTTTGAAATTGTGTTTTAAATAAAACATATTGAGACAATAAAACTTATTTGAATTTTATTTTTGTTTGTTTACTAGTTTGATAAATTTTTCTATTTAAATATACATATACATATATATATATATATATATATATATATATATATATATATATATATATATATATATATATATAATACAAACTTTAGAAATATAAACAAGGCTTCTAAAGGGAGATCACAATGATCTTATCATCAAAAGCCTTTTACTAAGAAGAGTACATAAAATAATATAAAAACGCTTTTTTACGAGAGAGTACGTAAAAATAACATATAAACAATAAATAGTACTTAAATATATGAGTATAAATTGTACTCAAGTGTAAAATAAAAACTGAACATACATAACTCAAAACAATAAAACACTATTTCGTTACAAGATAAATTAGTTAAAAGTATTCTCCAAAGAGAAAGATTTTGTCGCATGCAAGGAAGTCATAGTTTTTCAAGATATAATAAAGTCAAAAGTTTAAAATGAAGCTAGAAAGCATAAAAAGCCTGAGATGGAGGAAATGAAAGGACGATCAGAAAATATGGGAAGTTTCAAGGTCAGTTAAATGATTATTTTTATTTATTTATGCAATAATGCAATTTTGTGTTAAGTAATGTAACGTGGATTACATTTATTAATAAAGAATCAAGTTCATATAATATTAATTTAATTGCGTAATTATGTAGTTGTTGTTTTCATTTTTTCAGCCAAAATCAACAGATTATTTGTTGCGCCGAGCAAAGGTTGAAGAGCAAATGAAACGTGTTTTAAAAATCTTTTTTAAAAATAGAGAAATCACTAAGGAGGAATACAAGAATATTTTAAAGAAAGCTGTTCCTCAGGTTTCTTTTTAATTTACTGTTTGTTTGATTTGCAATTTTAATTGAATTTTTAATAAAGTTATTAGTACAGTATTGTTAAATACATAACAAAGGTATTGAATTTTAATTATATATAAAAAATGTTTTACAAAATCCATTTAGGTTACCTCGTCGGACAGTCCCATTATTTCTGCGAAGATTCGATCGTTGATGACAAAGTTTGTTCGTAAACGCAAAGGTCGACGTTTGAAAGAAGATAAAAGTCGACTAAAACAGCGTAAAGAGTTTGCTGAACAACAAAGATAACTAGGACTCCAAATTCAAACCAGTAATGCTGTTATAAATAGTTTCCAACAAATTTGAGTGCTTCCGAACCTTTCTATGCCACATGTTATCAATTTATCAGTGTTTTTGTTATGTTTTTTGTTATATATTTGGTTCTACCAAATTACTGCACACATACAGCCACAAATAACGCTACTTATTTATAAACGAGATTTATGAGTAACTGGCAAAGACATCATTTATTCAAGTTTGATTTAAAATAAGGCTTAAAATGCTTAAAATTTTTCATTACTCGTTTATATTTTGACAGGCTACATTAAGTATATTTTATACATCATACGTGCTTAACAACTTTGATTTATAGCTTCTGTTTGAGTATTAAAAAATCTTTCTCTTTTAATGTTCAAACTTTTCTTATAAATATCTTAGAATACTTCTAACAAAATGTTAAGTATTCTATAATATTTTCAACAGAGAGAATAAACTCTTTTAATTTACTTTAAAAAACAGGATAATCCATTATGCAGAGATGCGTTCATGAAACGTCATGAAGACGTCCAACTTGGACCAGGAGATGTCTCAATCAGACAAAGTGGACACGTCCAAGGGACGTGCCAATTTAAACGTTTTGTGTCCGTCCCTAAGAGACAAAGTATACACCTAACTGGGACGTTACATAAGACTTCCTATGGACGCACGCCCGATGTCTAACGGACATCCTTAGGACAACTAGTACCCACTGTGTCGTCCTTGAGATGTCTTATTTCAGATTTTATTTTTTTAGTTAAGAATAAATTTCGTGGCTTATGACTATGTCAGACTAGCTTTCATTAACTAATAACTAATCAAGTAAGAATTCTCTCTCGCTACAGAGAAAAATAATTATAAATAAAAGGGACAACAATTAATAATCTAATAATATTTATTTGTAAAAATAAATTCTCCGAAAGCATGTTAAAAGCAAAATAAGTTAAAATTAATTATTAGGCTCTTTTATCTTTTTGTTCAAACTTCTAGCCCTATTTCGAATAAGTCACCATTATTATTATTTTGAGTCACCATTATTAAAATAAATTATATCCTTCGTTAAGTTTTTTGAAGTATTTAGAAACGTTTCTAAAGTAGTGTACACTTCTTTCCACACTGAAAAACTACGGCTGCCAAAAGTTTTTTTCAGCCTCTCTAAAGAGCGGTTAGCGTTCATCGCAGCTGCATTACATTTAAGATCATTTGAGATAAGAACTCCAAGATTTCTCTCTAAATGAGCAACTTTAATTGCAAGTGGCCGGCCGTCTGATCCTGACTTGTAATAGTCACACTGACATGTAATAAGTATGCATGACTAGTGACTAGTAAACTAAAAAACCTAACTGTGTTTTAAAGCACAGTAAGCTTTTTAGCATGAAGAAATGGACTTCAGTTTTTTCAGTCATTGGAATTATTCATTTAATGATTACCATGTACCTTAAATCTAACGGACCAGAAGCTCCTTATGTAGCTTTTTTAATATGTAATTTATTTGTGTTTTCATCAGTTCTATTTCAAAATTAATTTAGACTAAATAAATGCTAATGAAAATTAAATTAAAATTATCAAAGAAAATCATTAATTAAAAAATAAAAGCAGTAAGTATTAACTTTTGACCAACAAAAAAAATCAAAATAATATAGTAGATGTTATAAAGTTACATATAATTAGGCATACAAAATAAATTTTATGAAAACATGTCAATTAAATAGCAAACGCAATACTTATTAATTAAAACTAATGAAATATTTAAAAAGTTGAATAGTTATCAAACTAATATAAAATCAAACATGTTTTATATTATGTACATATGTGTATATATACGTATATATATATATATATATATATATATATATATATATATATATATATATATATATATATATATATATATATATGTATATATATATATATATATATATACATATATATATATATATATATATATATATATATATATATATATATATATATATATATATATACATATACACTGTAATATATTACATAGTATACTATGCTTGGACATGTATTATAATTTTTCAAGGTTTGATTTGTATGCATTAAATGTGTGTGCATGCGATTGTTGTAATTGTGTTGTAATAAAATATATATAATATGCACACAAATTTATTGCATACAAATTGTATATAATATATGGTTAAATGAATATATTATATTGTAATATATAATATAAACTATATTATATAGTTTATGTTACCAATATTATAAAAACAAATATAAATAAAATGCAAACAACTCACATAGTATATAAACATAATGTAGCATAATAAATTTATTTACAACTTGTATATTTTATGTTACATAGTCTATAAGTAACTTATGGACTTTGTAGTCTATTATATTCGTTATAATCATTCGCATATAATTATATATATATATATATATATATATATATATATATATATATATATATATATATATATATATATATATATATCAGTTATATACATGCATGTTATATACATACAGTTATATACATACAGTTATATACATATTATATATTATACATTATATACATAGTTATATACATATTATATTATATACATATTATATACATATTACATATTATATACATATTATATACATACATACATTATATACATAGTTATATACATATTACATATTATATATTATATACAGTTATATACATATTATATACATACAGTTATATACATACAGTTATATACATACATGTAAGTGTATCATACAACTATTAAGATTTTGCTTTCTGTTTTTTTGTTTTTTATATTAAAACTTTACAAATATGTGATGATAAATGAATCGGTGAATGCTAAAAGGATGGAAGTCCAATAATGTAAACTTTCGGGAAACTAAAAAAAACTGCATTTTCCCCCATAGTAAATTTTTGTTAATGCTTCAATATTTTTTTTTTTAAGGTGAAAAACATTATCCTCTTCAAAAAAAATTATTAAACCATTAACAAAAATTTACTATGGGGGAAAATGCATTTCTTTTTCCTGAAAGTTCAGTTTCCTGAAAGCATACATAGTTGGATTTCCGCCCTTTTAACATTCACTGATTCAAATATAACTTGTTCGTTCACAATGTATAGAATAAAATATCGTACATATAATAAGTACTTTTTTCAGTAAAAAAAATAAATTTAGCACAAATACTAAATATAAAAAAGTAACGCTGTTAAAAAAACTCGGGAAACTTGCACGTGGTCTTGTCACCAAGAAACCGCTTTTAGTTGCTATATTTTTGTATACTTAATTTATTAAAAAAATTCAGTTTAACAAAGTTTCATGGTGGCATTAGAGTCACGTATACAAAGCTGTTAGATAATCAAGAAAAGAAAAGAGCTGTATTTGATACACGTAAATATATAATTACATAACTTGTTATACTTAATATATTGACAGACATGTACGAAATATAAATAAAATCTAACATATACTTTACTTTAAAGTTAATTTTTTTGGGCTTTTTTTTAGTTATTTGTTTTAATATACGTTCGTAAAATTGTTTATGTCTAGAAGATTTTTTGAATAGTATTTTTAGAGAGTTTAGATAATGTAATTTTGTAAATGTAGTATTTTTAGATATTAGTTTGTTGTAAAGGTAAGGGCCACGTACGAGATAGAGAAACCTGATAGATTTGTTTTTTTATTTGATACATTAAAATTTCCTTTTCATCGAGTGTCATATCTATTTCTTTTGCATTTAAAAAACTCTATTGAAAAATGTGATGGTAGAAGTCCAAGTTTATATTTAAGCATGAACAGCAAACTTTGATAGATGTTAATTTTATAGGCGTTTAGTAAATAAAGAAGTTTTAGCAAAGGTTGAACATGAGTAAACTTATCTTTATTAAATAATATTCTTGGAACATGTTTTTAATTTTGATAGAGTGTCGCTAGGTTGGATCTATGGGTACTTGCTCATGCTATATTACCATACGTATAATAGGTTTAAATGAATAAAAAATAAAGTTGCTTTAGATTTTTGATAATTATATTTTCTATTTTTAGAAATAATAATTTATTTGATTTAGATTTTTTTCTTTGATTGGAATGGAATAGAATGTAGTTGGTTTTTTCTGTATTCAATGATAATTTGTTAGATTTAAACCAAATATTAAGTTTTTCAAGTTCAATACTTGCAGTTTCAAAGAGTTCTGTGATAGAAGTAGATAAATAAAATAAATTAGTGTCATCTGCAAACATTATAGCATCGAATTTGTTAGAGACTTTTAGAAGATCATTGGTGTATAGCAAGAAGAGTAAGGGAGCTAGAATGAAACCTTGGGGAACTCCGCATTTAATTTTAAGCAATTTGAATGGATATTTTTATCCATAATAACAGATTGCTGTCTGTTTATAAAAAAGCTCTTAAACCAGTGTAAAGCAACATTTTTAGAGCCATATTTTTCCATTTTTTTAAGTAATATAGTATGATCAACTATATATTTATATATCTTTTAAGTAATATATTATGATCAACTATATATTTATAGTATAGTCAACTATATATAGTATGTATTTAAGTTTCTCTTTCTATGCATTTAAATAATCTGCGTATGTTCACCCATGGAATAATGTTCACCCTTACCACTAGACTCTTAGACCTTTTAGAATAGTTATGTCAACAACATAAAATTATTAACATAGAAAATGTAAATTAATAAAGAAGGTGTTTAATTTCTGAGTTATTCAAACAAGGTATTTGTTGCATATAATAATACAAAAAATTTTAAATAACTTTTTATCAAAGTATGTTTTATTTTGAAGTTTAACTTCCTCTTTATCAAACTCTTCTATCGATGACAAAAAAAAAGGTGTCTTGTGAACCTCTCTTATGCAAACTTGGAGCGTTGAATGTATACAAAATTAACATACATCTTGTTTTACAGTTTATGTACAAAATAAAATATGGACTATCTCCGCCGATATTTCAACCCTATTTTAGCGAAATAAGTCATAAATACCCTACTAGATTCTCATATAACAACTTTGTCATCCCAAAATTTACATTTAAGTTAAATTCATACTCAATCCAACACCGTGGACCTCATTTGTGGAAATTTTTTATCCAGATTGTTATCATTAAAAGAAATACACTTGATCAGTTTAAATCTGAATCAAAGCGTCTTTTTTTATCTACGGACTTGAATTTTTTTTTTTTTTAGTAAAAAATGTAAACTAGCACAATTAATTTCTTTTATTTGCTTTTACTTTTATTTGTTTTTTTGCAAACTTTACACTTATCTTCAAACTTTTTAGGATTATTTTTTTCAAACTTTTTAATTTCACTCTTTTATATAATATTATAACTTGTTAAAATTTATTTTTCTCACAAAGAGATTTGATGAAAAGACATTTTGTCTTCTACTTTTCCCAGTCAGATTGTAGTTATTTATATTTATTAGAACTTGAGAATAACATTGTAAAATGTTTGCATAACGACGAAATAAAACTAGCTAGCCCTCCCTGACAAATAAGTCAATTAAGATTAAATACTTAGAAAGGGATATTTTACAGCACTTATTTAAAAGTTTATTTTTTAAATCGACACACACAAAAAAAAAAGTATATGTATATATATATATATATATATATATATATATATATATATATATATATATATATATATATATATATATATATATATATGTATGTTTTATTTATTTTACTAAACGAATTTATATATTAACAGTTATATCAATTGTAGTTTTACACATTTTATATATATTTTATCACAAGCACTTATCACGATTTTATAAATTTTATTGTAAAAAACAACCTGTAATGAAGCCACAATAGGGCTCGGTGATAAGACAAACTGATGTCTTTTTCTTGCTCCAGCCATTTTTTTTGTTATTTATGTTTATTTATAAATTGTAATTTTCTACGGCAAAATTAAAATATAAATAAAATAAATTACGTCGGCCGAATGTCCTCCACTCCAACACTCGTATCACGATCATTACTATCAATTAGATAATGCACTTATGATCTGGGTTTGGTTATCCTCTAATTCTTTCATCTTCATAAACATAACATATTGAACTCTAAAAAAGAAGGATTAAATGATTAAAAATGTTTATACTTATAAATAATTTGATTATTGTCAGGCTTATCTTTTTTTATAGGTTACAAAATATTGGCCTTGTATTCTGTTAATAAATAAAAACACTGATTACTTAAAGTATTATTGTAAATTTGACGGAAGGTAGTTAAAACACAATAACTGAACTGTAATTGAAAACAAAAAATAGAAATAGAACTGCGGACAAAAAATCAAATTGTAAAATAAATATCCTACGCCTACTTTTCATCTCTTTGAACCTGTGGAGTCAGGTTCAGCAATAGTACAGAAATATATACTGTTACTGTTTAAACACCTTTAAGGTGTTTAAACAGTAACAGAAGATATTTCTGGCTATTGCTGGCAAATCATGGAAGAGGAGAGTCTTCTGAAAAGTTCTCTCTATAAATGACACTGGATGAAGATATTGATGGAATTAAGGTAGGCGATGTACTTCTGTTTTTGCTTAACAGATATTATCAGTTAAGTAGTCTATAAGAATTGTTGAAATTAAAGAAGAAGTACTATTGCAAAATAAAATTTAGTTTCAGTTATAAAACAGAATTTAAAAAAAATTATAATTTTTAATGTCTTGTTAAACATTTACAGTAAATCATTATTATATCATATAATATGATATTTAATATCATTTTATAATATGCTGATTTAGTGAAAAGTTATACATATAATTATAAATCTCCTTAAATATTCCTTAAGTATTTGTACCTACACAACATCTTTAAGAAATAACAGAGTCTTAGTTTTTGCTTTTAGATTTAGATTTTTTAAGATATTGAATTTTTTGATTAGAAAAAAATATTACCAAAAAAGAACCTGAATATTTGAATATGAAATTCTTTACCCAAGCTACCAAATACCGTCACTTATGTATGATGTATTAAAGCGCACAAACCAGAAAAATCATACCCTATACAATTACTAGTTTCATCCATTGGGACGTCAAGTTATGGAATATCACAATATTTAGTAAGCATAATTCAATCAATTTTGAATAAAAGCATAACAAAGTTAAAGAATTTGTCAACTTTTGTAAAAACAGCTAACCTTAGGAATATCAGGTTATGGAATATTTAAGGGATTTATTCATAGAGTTTTATCAGTATGCTTTGAAAAATCTAACAATGAAGCAACCATTTTTATTTATTTATTTATTTGAATTTTCATGCTATACTTTTCTATACAGTTTTCTTATATCCGAAGATACTGTTGGCTTAGCATAGGAACAGCCACATATAGTCATTAAGACTAATCCAGAGTAGCGTCCGTTATTGACCAGCAATCCTGCCACCACCAACTCAGCGCTTGAGTAGTACCGAAGTACTACTCAAGCGCTGAGTTGGTGGTGGCAGGATTTAAACGGGTATCGTACAACAGTCTGGGTTTTAACTATTCGTTTGACGCTCTAACCAACTGAGCTACCCAGCCACTTGACGCTTAAGCCAACTGAGCTATCCATGCCAACTATATCACAACAAGAACAAAATAAAACCAAAAAATTGTATTTGAAGAAGAATGGGAACTTTCTGCAACTAAGCATCATAAAAATAAATCTCCATGCAATATAAAATGGGAGCAAGCAAAAACATTGAAAATTGAACCTAAAAAATTTGAAAGAAAAGTTCAAGAACTAATTAAAATTTAGTTTAACAAACGCACAAAGAACGGAGGTATGAATTTAGATGGTAGTTAATATGTGAAAACGCAATTTCGGACGCCGTATTTTTATACTTACTTAACATTAAAGTAGCCCAATTAACGTGAACTTTAAAGAAACCATTAAAAAGTGACCGTTTAATTGTAATTAAATATAATTAATAGTTTGTAATTAAACCTGAAGATGCTAGTATCAAAAATCTAGCAAAAATTTCTTAAAATGAATTAAAAAATTAGTTTTTAAAAAGGTAACATTTTAGAAAGTTTTGAAAGTACTTCCTTCTTAACCTTTGATTGTGTTCTCTAGTTAGCCTAGCCTATACTTCTGGTTCACAATGCCAATTGATAGGATCATGTTTGTTTATGACTTTGTACATTTGGATAAGATCACCGTTTTCTATTAGATAGATTTTGTAAGTTCATTTACTCTAATCTTTGCTCGTAACTGTCTCCTTGTTTTTTTAGCCAACTTTTGTAGCTTTTCGTTAAATTTTTTTGGGTAAGTTGATATCTTTAATAAAATATGGGTTCCATGTTTGAAAAGTGCGGCCGAACGAGTGACGTAAATAACAATTTCATTGACGTTTTATCTGGATAGAGAATTGCATGTTTTAAGATTTGACTCACCTTACTTACCATTTTTTCAATGTGGTTTTTCTATTTTAAATTGTCCGAAATAAATACCAAGATCTCTTTCCAATGACGTTATTATTAGTTCATGTTGAATATTTTTCAAATATCCGTGTAAAATCAGTTTTCTTTTTTGCAATATATTCTGATTATTTTGCAAAAATATATTGTAAAAAATATTTTAAGTGAGACACGTCTATATTGTAATAATAGGGGTTTGTGGTTATTGACTCCATAATTATGGGGTCAATAACCACAAACCCCTATTATTACAAGAGTGTTAAAAAACTTTTAAACTTATATCAAGATGTTTATTGATTGAAGCTTAAATTAAAAGCAGTTTCTGCTATTAATATTTTGACATAATTTAAAGTACCACTTAAACAAATAGTTACAGCACTTAAGGTTAATGTTTATTAACATGCATCAAAATGGCCTATTTCAGGTACTCTGGAAAACAGCCGAATTGACGGCTCCGAGTCGGGTATCCTGCACGTCCCTTAAAATAGGTCACATTATGTGAATAAATGTGGAGGGGGAGCTGTTGGAAAAATTTAAAAGCTATATTAGAAATAGGTGAAAGTTCTTCTATTGTTTTAATGTTATTAAGTTCATTAAAATGTTTTAAAAAAATGTTATACATTTTTTTAAATCTAAACTTTATATATCTTTTGTAACCAATCTAAATAAAAACTAATAGCATAGTTTTTTAATAGGTAAATTTTTGAAAAGCCTTTGAACACCAATCACCTCCTAATTTCTACCGTTTATCAATAATACGTCAAATATATAGACTAGTTTAGCTTGCTGTCACCCTGTTAAAGTTTTAAAGAACCAAGCTGGCTTTACAAAATAGGTGTCGTCCATAAAGAACGTACGCCAAAAATTTTGAAATTTGACCCCCTCATCCCCCATTTGCCATGCGTACTTTTAAGTCCCCCCCCTCCCTAAAAAGTACCTGCGTTTTTCAAATACCCCCCCCCCCCTCTATTTTTTTTAATAACGAATCAAATAAAAGTATACTATACTTAAGGCGGACGTTTTTTTCAGGCACCCCTCTTTAGTAAGTAAAAAACTAGTCTTACGCGAGGTCAGTAATATGGAAAACATAGGCTAAAACTAACCATGAGCGAGACTAGGTTTTTTCAAACCGAGACGAGACCGAGACGAGAAAGACCCAGTGGGCACAGGACCTAAATAAGACGTCTTTTGAACGTTCAAAAGACGTCCAAAACGTTCAATAGACGTTTAAAAGACGTCTTTTTTACGTCCTGTGCCCACCGGGTAGACACAAATGACATTTGTCAAATGTAAACAACTTTTTCAAATAATAATTCAGAAATTTTTTGCCAAACTTTTCCAACAAGACAATGTTTTCTCTGATTAAGATGATTTGTTCTACTTTTTCTGGGTGTAAGTTGCGTCTGGATGATCGGACGACATTTCCACCTGAGCTAAAAACTCTCTCTGATTTAGTTGAACTTGCTGGAATAGCTAAAATTTGTCTAGCTAATGAAGAGAATTCTGGCAATGTATTTGAATGCAATTTCCACCAATCAAGAATCGGAAAGTCTTTTTTGGCATCAGGGAGATATTCATACTGGCACATTTCGCTCAAAATAAGATTCAGTTCAGATGTTGGCTCTTGTGTTTCAAGTCTGACGTTTAACTTGCGCTTCAGTTTTGAATTAGGGGACAAATCTGCTGAAAGGACTCTGGCAACAGGTTGGCACTCAACATTATCCTTAACCTGTGAGGCTAACCATTCTTTTGTTGTTTGAAATTTTTTGAAAAGCTTCAAGTGAAGTCCCTTTAAAGCAGGATTTAAGTCGTTTGCTGCAGCACTCAATAAGTGGTAATTTTCTAAAATTACTTAAGAGCTATTTAAGCAATCGTAAACAGTATGTGCAAATTGATGTATTCTCTACAACAAATTTACTAGATATAACATGTGGTGTCCCCCAAGGGTCTATACTAGGACCACTTCTTTTTCTCATTTATGACAAAAAAAAGTTTGTGTCATCAGCAAACATTACTGTTTTTAAATTTGAGGCATTATAAAGATCATTTATATGATCTTTATAATGCCTCAAATTTAAAAACAGTAATGTTTGCTGATGACACAAACTTTTTTTTGTCTAGCAATAATATCATAACACTCTTTAATGACATGAACATAGAGCTAATTAAAATTTCAAAATGGTTTAAGTCTCATAAGTTATCAATTAACATAACTAAATGGACTCTATTTCATCCAAAATCCAAAAAACGTCTTTTGCCAAATGATATGTCTCAAACATATATAGATAATATTCAAATAAAACAATCAAAAGTTATACTTTTTCTTGGTGTTTTTATTGATGAAAACCTTACGTGGAAAAATCATATTAAAACCTTGCGCAACAAAGTTTCAAAAAATATTGGAGTATTATATAAAGCGAGAAGTTTTGTAAATAGACACGCCTTAATTCAACTTTATTACTCACTTATTCAATGCCATTTAAATTATTCAATTAGATCCTCTTTATCGGCAAAAAGTTAATTAGATCCGCTTTATCGGCAACAGAAGCATCTAGCACGACTAATAAATTTTAAAGATCGATTTTCTCATGCAAAACCACTTTTATTCAAAATGGATATTCTTAATATATACCAACTAAATGTTTTTAACACTCTTTGCTTTATATTTAAATGTAAGATAAACTTAGCTCCAATACCTTTTCAAAATTTATATGCAATAAAGCCCAAAAGCAAATATGATCTAAGAAATGACAATTTTATTTATCAACATTATTCGCATACAAATTTTGGAAGGTCTCTTATATCTTATCGCGGAACTTATTTGTGGAAACAAATAGTTTTAAAAAATTTTGAGTTTTCCAAAGTTGGAATATTTCTTCTTTTAAAAACAAACTGAAAAATGTTATTTTCTCAATAGAAAATATTTTCGAGTTCTTCTGATCTCGTTTCTCTTTTATAAGTGTTTCTAAATGTAAATTAAAATATTTGTTTTTATTTTTTATTGTTTTTTTAATCGGTATTTTATTTGTATGCGGGTTTTCATAAAAACGGTATTTACTAATTAAAAATATTTGATTTTATTTTTTATTGTTTTGTTAAACGGTGTTTTATAATTGAGGTTATTTTATTTGTATGAAGGTTTTCTTAAACGGTATTAACTTTTTATTTTATATTTTTTTGAAACAATTGGTTTATAATTTTTGTGTTGTTAAACGGTTCTCGGTGACAGGATCTTATGATCCTCTTCGAGTTTCTGTGTTCTTCATATATTATGTATCAACGACACTTTTACCAGAGAATATTGTTAAATGAAAAAAAAAAAAAAAAAAAAAAAAATACATTGTGACAAAGAAGAAATCTTTTCTCAATGCAGCTTTTCAAGTTTTTTGGATACAAGACACCGTAGCCATTTTTTCCATCCGTCTCAATAAATTGATCAATTTTGTCATGAATTAATTAAAGAGAATCGGTGTTAATTGAGACAGTGACAGACAGAGACAGTGTTAATTGTTGGAATCGACTCAGCCGACCACGTTTCTGTAGCTTCTTTAGGTGGTGCTAAAATTTCTACTGCTCCCTCGATTGATTTCCACTGTGATGCACTGATGGTCTTTGACGAAAAATTTCTTCATTTGCACATAAGCTGATAATTGCACTCTTTAGATGTAGGACAGAAGCTATGCAATCCAGTTCACTATTCCATCTTGTGTCAACAGATTGGCGTAACATTCTAAAATTGATTCCTTGAGCGTCTGATTCTGATTCGAGCAACTCACAAATACTTAAATTGTCAAAGCGCCTTGACCAATACTTGTTGCACAAGTATTGGTCAAGGCGCTTTGACAATTTGACTGCAAGTTTCATGTTTCTTGCCTGGTTGTTCACGCAGTACATTGGCAAATCAGCAGGCAAATTTAGTTCTTCTAAGAAAGAATCCAGCTTTCCTTCAATTAAGATACCTGTGTGTCTGCCTGGGAACTGTTGGACATGGGGTGTCCAGTGATGTAGTCTCCAATTTTCGTCAATAGCATGAAAAGTCTAAGAGATGTAGCTGTCCTGAGCTCTAGAAGTCCAAAGGTCAGAAGTAAATGCAGCACTTTTAGATTGGCGTAATCTCCGTTATTATGCTCTTCATTCCAGCTTGAACTTCTCTTGACAGAATTGAAAGCTTTCTTGAATATGTTGTTCTGTGATGAAGGCTCAGTTTAGGGTTTGCAATGTCAAGCAATTTCTTGAAACCTCTTCTAGCGGTAAAATTTGGAAGTCAAACAATTTCTTGAAACTTCTTCTAGCGGTAAAATTTGGAAGATTTTGAGAGCCTAATGACAGTTTTTTTTTTGGGGGACTCCAACCCATCAACCACGGCCCTGCTAAAACCTGTTTTTATTGACTCAAAAAATAGGTTGCCTGAAATAAACCTTACTCAAGGCCAGTATATAAGGGGTGGCATATGTGCATAGGCGCCCGCAGGATTTTTTGATGTTCCAGGTAGAACACTTTCACACATCGTGCAAACTCCAAACTCAACTATGTTTATTTGCCAAATGAGGTGGCTTTGCAAAAAATTGGGATGGCGGAGGCCTGGGAACAAAAAGCTCTTAAACGCTAGCCTCCCCCTTGCCTGCCCATACGTGAGAGCATTAATGTAGTAAAATTTTCACTTTACCATCTAAAACTAAATTTAAATTTATCGACAGATTTTAATTTTTGTAGAAAAATATTGTAAATTACAAAAGTTATGACTAAGCAAAATTTACACCCCTCTCATTTTGGGGGTCTGAAAATTTGCATGGTCATAACTTTTGTAATTTAAAATATTTTTCTGCAAAAATTAAAATCTGTCGATAAATTTAAATTTAGTTTTAGATGGTAAAGTTGAAAATTTTACTACATTAGTGCCCTCACGTATGGGTAGGAGGGGGCAAGCGTTTTAGGGCTTTTTTTTCACAGGCCTCCACCATCCCAATGTTTTCCAAGCCCTCCTCATTTGGCATAGGTATAAAAAAACTTAAGTTTGGAGTTTGCACGATGTGTGAAAGTGTCCTATCTGGAAGATCAAAAAATCCTGAGGGCACCCATACATGTGTGTGCATAGAGGGAAACTATACCCTCTACTCCCTATACCATACATCTTTTTATATTGGCAAACTAGGATCTTTAGTCAGAATGTAACTTTTCTATTGATTAGCTGGTTAATTGTAAAAAATTAGAAAATCGAAGTATGTTTCTTTTAAACTGAACCTCCATACGGCTTCGTACGCTTTTTGAAGACCTCTCCCTCCCCCCTATAAGCGTGCGTACTTTATGGACGACCCCTAAGATGTCGGTACAATCAAAAAATATGTAAACCAATAAAAAAAAATTTTGTGTGTGGTTTGTAAGGTACTTACTGAGGTCCTTACAATCTTATGTAGAGCACCGCGAAGAAGCATTTAACTCACTCTTCCTTCTTCACCGCTTACGCTTCCTTCTTACCGACGTCGCTTAATGGGCTAAGGCCGGTGTCGAACCTCGACACTCTAACCACTGCGCCACAGCTGCATAGTTTACAAACCTCCTAAGTTAACCTGCCTCTTTCTGTATCTGAGCAATCCAAAAATCTTTTCGAGGTATCTTTATTAATTATTTACTTCAAATAATTGTTTTTTTTTCAAGAGTATTGTGTTTTTATTTTGATTTACCTGTGTTTCTTTAATAATATTTACCTTTAGGTAAAATTTTCTGATAAAGCTCTGTATATCTTGATGTAATTTTCAAGATAATCAACATAATTTATTGCATGGTAAAACAAAATAAATTACAATTAAACTGATAAGTTTTTATGAATTTTCTATACTATCTAAACCTTAGTAATCTCGCACCTTTTTTCTGAACTAGAATTATTTTTCTTTAACAATTCTATTTTTCCCTCACCTACCTACCTCATCTACCGACAACGCCTCAATACAACTTCATAACTTTCATCTAAATATTAACATACTTTTACCTTCACACTTAGTTGCCGTACTTTTACTCTCACACCTAGTTCCCATACTTCTACTCTCAACCTCAGATACCATACTTTTACCTTCACACTTAATTAAGTACTATAACATTCATATCTAACTTTTACAAAAAATTTAGTGGGTATTAAAAGTTATGCGACTATTTATTATTTCTTTTTAATTTTAATTTATATACTCAATAACTTAAACAAGATAATTTGTTTGAATAGATTCGAGTTTATCTGTAAAAATGTTACCCGCTCCGGCCATAAAAGCAACATCGGTGAAAAACGCAGTATTAAACCTTCTTATTAAATAAAATATTTTTGTGCTTTATGACTGGGTTTTTTAAGACACTTAAAAACACGAATAAAATAAAAATTATATTTGGCAAGAGTCTAATTTATATAAATTTAAGAAGTTTTTCTATTTTGAAAAGATATTTAATAAAAGAAAAACAACTTATTATATTCAAATTTATTATATTTGATATATAAAACAGTATTAAAACAAGTATTTAAAAAGATTAATATTCTTTACTTTTCTTTAAAAAGAATTTTAGAACAACTTAAAATATATTTACAATATAAAATACATTCACAAAACTTTGAATATTTTTTTTACTTTTTAAAGTTGATTTTGTACCAAATGAATCATTTTAAATTGATTTTTTTTTTATCTTAATTATAGAAAAAAATTTAATAAATAAAAAATATATTAAAAAAAACTTTTTAAAAACAACATTTTAAAAATGGACTAAAAAGTAAAAATTAAACTATTTCACGGGACCCAAAGACCTGAAATATCTAAAAAGACTGAAAATGGAATATCTGAAATGACTGAAAATGTTTGGCAGTTAAGTACAACTCGTTCCTATTGGTGCCCGACACTTTCAGTCATTGACTTTAATGGATATTTCAGGTTATACATACGCAGAGTCCTTGGGTCCCGTGAAATAGTTTATTCTTTACTTTTTAGTCCATTTTTAAAATGTTACTATAAGAAAGTTTTTTTAATATATTTATTTTATTGTTCAACAGCGATTCTATTTATTACACCAAACATTTTGTATTGCGCGGACGCCAAAAAAATAAAATAAACAAACGACAAACGTTTTATTTAACGAAAGTTAAATAAAACGTCGTAAAAAGAGTTTATTTGTTTGAAAACTTAAAAGTTGCGTAATGCAATTAGTAACTGTGGTAATGGTTGTTAAATCTGTTGTACAACTCTTCAACACTACATAGAAAAATATTTTTAAAAGCACTATTAATACTTTTCGAAATCAAAACCCATTTTTTCCCCTGCACTCATTAATGTTTCGTCAGCTTTCCCAAGCAACTCATTTACTTCAGAGTGTTTTTGTTTGTCGTTTTCAAAGTAACCAAAGTGTTCAGCTGAGTTCCTAGCAACTTTTTCGAGTTCGTGAGCTTTTTTTAACGTTTTTTTAGCTAAATTTAATTTCCATAGTATTTCATCGCGCTTGTTTGCAAAAACAGGCATTTTTTCGCCGAATTCAGCAGCAGATTCCATAGCTTCTTTGAGTTCGAGTCTGTCTTGAATTCTTTTCATTTCAATTTTTTGCGAGAGATCACTGCAACGAGTTTCTTAAAATCGGGAGAGAAAAAAATAAAGAATTATCCAAAAATCAACGCCAAATTTTTTTACTACGTGCCAGTTTAAACTACATTTAAAAAAAAACTGGACCAGAATAACCTTTTTTCTAAATAATTTTATGATATTTACTTAAAAATCGTAAATAATGAATTTAGACAAAAGGTCTGCAAAGTCGATTATGAATTTTTTAGAAAAAGATAGCAAACGTTGAAAATGTTTAATAACTTTAATTGCGTTTTTTAAAAGACGTTAAAATAAAACTACTTATCAAAAAATGAGTCAAAAGATTGTATTTGTAGATATTAATTTTGCGAGTTCAACTTTGGTACCTGATAAATACATCAGAACAATTGTTAAATGAAACAGTATGCGTGAGCAGATTGCCATTTTCAAAAATAACCATTCAGCAAAAAGCAAAAAGCTGGGTGCAAGACTTCAATTTAAATGCTTATACATAAAAAAAAGAAGATAATAACAAAACGTGTTTTTTTAACTTTAAGTAAGCTAAATTTTTTTTATTAAAAAAGCACACACGAATAAAAGCGCTTCAGTGATTATCATTTGGTTGCATAATTCAACATAATTAGTGAAATTAAGTCTGATTGGTTTGCTGGCAATATACTTTTGATTAATTATATATCAAGAGATTTTAGCGCTTCATTTGAGCTTGTTTGTGCTAACATAATTTTTGTTTTGAATGTCTGAAAAAGTATAAACATGCGCACCTAAATTCAAAATAAAATAAAGTTTCTTTCATTTAAATACATTTTATGTATTCGAAATATCTTTTTTTTTGTTAAATAGTAAACAACATAAAAAAATAAAATAATTTTATAAGTAGATAAAAATCAACTATGCAATAGTAGTAAAATAAAAAAATAATTGTTTAAATAAAATAAGTAATTAACTAAAACTAAAACTAATAATATCTAATGTCAGTTAATCAAGAGTTTGACAACTTAAAAGAATTGATGAGGAGATAACAGATTTTGTGCCTTTTAAGTTGATGTTGATAATTTTCCAAAAAATCCATTTCATACATTTACGCAGTCTTTCCCGGGCCGCCGAGAGGGAGAGGCAAAAGGGGCATACGCGACCCGGGCGTCATAGGGGCGCCAGGAGACAAAAGAATAAACACGAGATTTAGTTTATAAAAAAGTAAAAAAATTGTTTTAGTGATGAGGTATTAAGTAAATTGTGCATAACAATTAAGTTTATACTTCTAAACTGTTTATATCAACTAAGCTCTGCATAACAATTACCTTTTTATTTTTATTATCAAAAAAATAGTTTCAAATAATTTATCTCCTTTCTTCGGTTGGTGGAGACCAATCAAAAAAAAAAAAAAAAAACTACTCGTTTTTTATGTTAACAATACTAAAGTAGACATTAGGTTTTATCCAATGCATTTATTCATAAATCTCATAAATGCTTTTATAATTATTCTGAAAAATCACGATTTTAAATATCAACATTAAAAAGAACAACCTATATTAAATTATAACTTCTTTTATAACTTTATTTGCTAAGTTTTAACGACACCCTAAGAAGTGTTAAAATCTCAACGCAAATCACATAATAAGGGTGACGAGAGATTCTTGAGGGATGGCACTCGTCACCTGTTTTGAGGGTTCACTCTAATTTGTGTTCTTCGTCAATGACCTACCAGACTTCATTTGCAACCATACCAAACAATACGCCGATAATGGCAAGTTCATGTGAGTTATCGATGTCAACCGATTTTCTCTGATTATGAAAAACTGCAAGCGGTCATTGACAGCACTGTAAATTTTTTGCACAACTGCCTTGTGAATTTTAACGTCGAGAAGTGCAAATTAATGTAGGTTGGTTGTCACAGAAACTAATTAATAATATCATGGTTGATACTGACGCTAACGGAGGCAATCTAATTCCTACATTTATTGAGCATGCCCTTGGAGCACTAGTATACAACAAACTCAAAGTACAAATAGAAGCAGCAGTTTGGGTTGGCAATCAAATGCTTAGTTGTCTCAAGAAGTCATTCCGGTATCGAAGCTTTTCAGCTATGGAAAGAACTGTATCAGCTGCACATTAAACCGCATCTTGAGTTTTGTATTATATAAATTGCTCTACTTAAAAGGGTCTAAAAACGCGCAACGTTGTTAATTAAACATTTTAGTTACAATAAAAAAATAAAAATACTTGGCTTAACTACGCTCGAAGAACGCAGTGACCTCATTCTGCATTACAAAACTGCTTAACATTTACAAATAAAATTGAGACTGTGAAAACTGTTACTTTAAGATTCTTATTCTTCTGGTTGAATGATTAAGAAGAAAATTAATACTTGTGAAATGAAAAACAACTTTACGGAAGATTTTACACATCCTTATAGTTCAAAGAAGTCTCCATTTTTCACTTGTGGAAAACTTTAGGATTTTTCAAGCTAATATACTGAAAGGATCTATAGCCTATTTTCCAATCTATATGCATTCTAATTCCATTTTTTTAATGCAATTTAAAAAAATGATGGTAGGGTTACTATAGAAGAAGAAACATACATGTTGAAAATGAATAGGATAAAACTCTGTCTTAAAATGAAATAATATTAACAATGATTTTCTTAAGTAAAAAAGCAAGAAAAGAGTGTTTTCAATATTAATTTAAAAAAATCTGTTTTTTAATCCTAATCAGTGAATGTGTTGCATAAGTTTTATTTAATCCAGATGCGATTCTAATAAATATTGGTCTAAATTAACAGTATTAGAAACAAAATAGAAAAACTCATTAAATTGTATAGTTGCGCATGATTTTAGTTTAAAAATACGAATGCTTACAGAGGGCGCCTAATTGCTGCTACGATCGGGGCGTCATGAAAGCTTTCGGTGGCCCCGAGTCTTTCTATTCATACACTTAAAGCTAGAATTTTATAAAGATTTCAGAGAGGGTAATGGTTTTAAATAAAAGAAAATCACTTATATTTTATAAAAGCTTAAAAGCAGTCGTCGCGGATAACTTACCACTTGCTAAAAGAGGAAAAAATGCAAAAACAACTTTTTAATATTGAAAAACTAATTATTTGAACTTTTGTTATGTTAAAACTATAGGAAAGGCGGTAAATGTTGAAAACAACAAAGGTATGAGAATCACATTTCCACTACAACTTACTAAGAATTGTAAAATGACAAATGTATTGCAAGAACTGACTTTCTTTGACAAAATTTTTTTTTATTAGCAGCATTTTTAGATTTTTTCTCCACAACATTACTGTATTATTTCAACGTGTGAACCTGGAACCTCGACTTCCAAATGGTTAAAATTGAATAAATTATCACTTATTAATCCAGAAAAAAAAAATGGACCGAGCATTGAGCCCCGTCCCCAGGCCTCATTATTTGGACCTAAATGATATTCCTTTATCTTCTAAAACTACTTTTTATATAAATTACTACTTACTTTCATTAATTTAATGTACATTAAATGTAATAGTTTTGAAAAACTTATTTTATTTAAACTTGTTTAAAACCACATACGGCTTCTATGAAAAGATTTTTGGTGACTTAGTCACCCGTTACATCTTTGAGCCTGTCACGGAGAAAACTGTCCGTCGGATTAAACTGTCCGATAGGACATTTTACTCCGGAATAATTGTCCTACGTTGAAGTTGTCCGCTTTGAATAATATGAAATTTCATCAGACAAAATAGCTTTAAAAAGATTGCGGACGTTTTTAAGTAAGACAAATTAAGTAAGTACTAAGAGACTTTTTAGAGAAAAAGAAGTTTTATTTTGTATAATTAAAGTTACTTTTAGCGTAGGAGTGTTATTATTATTAATTCCTGAATTTAGTTATTATTATTATTTAAAAATAATATTTTCTACTGTAATAATAATATTGTAATAACTAATTTAATTAGTTTTAGATGGGGCTAGAGACGATAGCTCCTTTCAACAGTGATATACTGCATTAAAATAAAACAAACTAGTATTTAATAATTAGTAATTAAGCAAATATGTTGTTTTTTTCCCCGCACTTCAACCCATTGTAATTCTCTCTCGTCTTCATATTTTCCGGACTCATACAACCTTCAACTTTTTTGACTCAACCGTTTCCTTGCTCTATAACTCTATTATTTTTTTCCAGTAACTCCTAACTTAATAGTGGTTGCTATATATATATATATATATATATGTATATATATATATATATATATATATATATATATATATATATATATATATATATATATATATATATATATATATATACTAAAGCATATTTATGCAACAAATAAGACTGCTGCCCCATCCCAAACTCTCAGTCGATGTACCAGCACTCTGCTGCGAGTCAGACTATTTTTCAGTTGATGTATGTACTGAAGCCCTTGGCAGCAGGCTATTTCAGTATGATGTCACAGTGCTCATTTTAACTAGCAATTTAAATTATGTGTGTATATATATATATATATATATATATATATATATATATATATATATATATATATATATATATATATATATATATATAGTTTACAAAATATACTATATGTTTTATCAATAAGGCGAGGTGATTTAATCCAAATTAGTAAAACGTAATTTGATGAAATAAATTTGCTCAACCAAATTGAATATTTTAATACTAATCGTCGAGCAAGGGGTTATAAATTAAAAATAAGGAGTCAATAGCACAATCAGACAAAAAATTTTCACTAATAGAGTTGTAAATGACTGGAATGTACTAACACAAGAAATTATCAAGTCAACAAGCGTAAATCAATTTAAGAACCACATTGACAAATGCTTCTAATTTTAACCTCAAATCTCAGATCTTGTGTATTTTTTTTAATCCTTGTTAACTTTTTTGGCTATTATAAACTGAAATTTTATGTAATTTCAGTTTCAACTGTTATGAGTTGCAGCGTCATTTCTATAATTAAATATCTATTAATAATTTTGATTATATAAAATTCTAATATATAGTTACTACTCTATATTAGAATTGTATGTATTACTGAAAATGTAACTCAAACACATACATATAGACTATATGTATGTGTTCGAGTTACATTTTCAGTTGTGAGTGTCAATCATCTTCATTGTACTACAAGTGAGATAATTGTTTGATTTTACAAGTTGTAGTTAGTTGATGATAAATAAGCTAGAAATTTAGGTTAAATAGTAGTATTAGCTTAAAGAGTAGTATTAGCTTAAAATGAAGCATTAGCTTGAAAAGTAGTACTAGCTTAAAGAGTAGTATTAGCTTAAAATGAAGCATTAGCTTAAGAAGTAGTACTAGCTTAAAGAGTAGGATTAGTTCAAAGAGTTATTGTTTTTCTTCTTCTTCTTTATATTTATACTTATTTTGTCTATAATTTTATTTATGCTTGGAGCTTTATTTATTTATGCTTGGAGAAGTTTTTTATTGTAAGGTTTCAAAGACTTGAAGTTTTTGATTTGTTTTATTTTATTATTAAATGATTATGTTTAAAAAAATGATTCTTTTTTATTCCTTTATTTCATTGGTTTCATTAATTTTGCCATTATTTTAGTTAGCCTACTGTTGAAAAATGGTTTTAATTTAGTAAACTTCCATGAATTTAAGTTTACTTTATTAATCATTCGCCAACAGTTAAGGAAAAATTGAATTCAACTCAATAAAGGTAGGATTAGTTTTGTTTTCAGGTAACATTGCAAAATATGTTTTAACTGTAGTTAGATAATATCTAATTGCTGTTTTGTACCATTATTTATTTACATTTATTTACTCTACTATAATATGTCTCTTGTACTATTTCTTAAACTTCACAAAGTATACCATATCTAATCAAACAAGCATATCATTGTTGATTATGCAGTTGTGTGTCATTAATGGAATGGTTTATTTGATAGAATAGTGACAAATTAAAGCAGCTTCCAACTGCTTTAGCTTATTGTTATTGTTGTTTAAAATTGAATACTTATTTTTTTAATTATAAAATTATCTTATCATTTTTGTAATTGTTCAGTTGGTTATTTTATTTTTATCATTATTATTTGTATCATTAATATTATTAGATGGTATTTACTTTAACTTTTCGTAAATGACCTACATTATTAGATTTTTTTGTCAAAATATAATTTGGTTGACAAAGTCAACTAGTTTGGTAGATGAAATTTTTTAAAAACTTACTCCTGTTTGTTAAATAAAATGGATGAAGTGAATGATGAATAAGAAGAAAAACACTTTCTTGATGTTAATATTTACTTAACTAAAGGGGTCTATCCCATTAGTTGCACTCCCAATGAAAAGAGAATATATGTTTTTCCAGGTTTAGAATGGAAGGTAATTAATTAAAATATATGACAAAGAAGGGTGTATGGGTTGAGATTATTTTTAGGAAAGAACAGAGAAAGTAAATTATTTGTTCTTGTCATAGTGAATATCTTACTTATCACCTTGGAAGAACAAGCACTACAAGGTTTCAGAACGTTTTTACTGGCCTAGAAATTTTCGATAAAAATATAATAATCATAATGGCAGATCTAAGCAGTTAAAGCAAAAAGAAAAAATTCATTTTTTATTTAAGATAATTGTTTAAAACTTAAAATGTTACCATGAGTTTACGTCTGCTACAGTCCTTCAAATAATTGTTAAAGAGTAAACCCTGAAAATTTCAAGTTTTCATTTTTAATTTAATGTTTTGTACAAGATCGAAAAAAAGAATTCTGTTTAAAATACATTTAAAAAACATATATTAGTAATATATGTGGCAAAAGTTAATTAGGTTCTAAATAAATTGAAATAAAGGTTGCAAAAACATTTAGGTACTAAATAAAAAATATAGTTAAACATACAAGATAACATAAAAAAATATAATCTTCATTTTTTACTGTTTTTAACTTAAACCTTAAACGAAGTATAAAGTTCTAAACATGTCAGTATTAACATATTTTTTATTTTTTGTTAAACTTTTAAACCGGTAAAAAATGACCTTGTGAACTAAAAAACTTCAGGTTTATTTGTATGAGTTACGTGACGCATATTAATACTATGCTAATTACAATAATATTATGCTTAGTATATAAAGTGTTAAAGTTTTTTTTTTATGCGCGAGTTCTCAAACCATCGTTTAAACAAGCGCTAAAACACATTGCTTGAGTGGTCCGAAGTGAATAATCCGCAAAAAAGTAGGACAGTTTGCTCCGGAGTAAATTGGTCTAGACGGACGGATAGGACAAACTAGGATGTTCTACTTCGGAGTAAAGTGTCCGACCGGACAACTTACTCCGCGGACAGTTTTCTCCGTGACAAGCCCATATCTATTATTTTTTACTAAGTTAATTGTTTACACAAACGCTTCTTGGGAATTCATTTTTCATAATATAAACTGCAAAGTAGATATTTACAAAAAAATACACGCACAAAAAACAGTTTCTTGATAATACGTTGATTGTCAAAAACTAGCCAATCTAATAAATGCATTATAAAACAAGTTACAAGAGTCTCCGTATGGAGCTGAGAGAAGAGAAAGGCTAAGTTTATTTTTTCTAAATGGCCAGTGTAATAATTATCCCTTATCGCGTAATTATTATATAAGCAGTTTATTTTCTCATAACCTAATAATTATATCTTATTTTACCTTACTTGTTATAAAAAATAAATTGCTAAAATCAAATATTATTAGTAAAATATCAACGTTAGACAATAATTAAAAATAAACACGATAAAACAAATCACTAAAAGGCACGTAAAAGCAGACTGAACAATAATGTCAATAAGATTTCCTTAAAGGATTTATCAATGGAGCTCTACAAAAAACCCACGGTTAAATCTAAAATGATAATAAAAATTTGGAAAGGGACATGAGCTGTCTAAAGTTATGAAAATACCTAAAATTTTGTCCATATTACCCTACCCAAGAATAATACACTACTCAGAAAAAAAAGGCGCCTGCCCGGTTTCAAAGTACTGAAAAAATGCGTTTTTTTTTTTTTTTTTCTATAAAAATATCATCGCAACCGAATTAAAAATACAACATTTGAATAGCAACTACACTAAAATAAAACACAGTGGGGACAAAATTATTAATTAAAAAATATCATTCATTTATCCATTGTCACCTAAACTATGCAAATGTTGCGTGGGTGCTACAAATAAAAGTAAACTTGAACCTCTATCGTCAACAAAAACATGTTGCACGCCTTATTAATTTTAAGGATCATTTTACTCATGCCAAGCCTCTCCTAATTGACATGAATGTTTTTAGTATATACAAACTGAATATTTTCAATGTTCTTTGTTTTATGTATAAATGTAAAAACAGTTTATGTATGTATGTATGTATGTATGTATGTATGTATGTATGTATGTATGTATGTATGTATGTATGTATGTATGTATGTATGTATGTATGTATGTATGTATGTATGTATGTATGTATGTATGTATGTATGTATGTATGTATGTATGTATGTATGTATGTATGTATGTATGTATGTATGTATGTATGTATGTATGTATGTATGTATGTATGTATGTATGTATGTATGTATGTATGTATGTATGTATGTATGTATGTATGTATGTATGTATGTATGTATGTATGTATGTATGTATGTATGTATGTATGTATGTATGAGTGTGTGTATGTATGTGTGTGTGCATGTATGTATTTATGTAGGCATGTATTTATGTATGTGTGTGTATGTATGTAATATGTATGTATGTGTTTTATTTGTATATGTCTATGTGTTTACTTGTGTTTATACAAAGGTTTTATATGCACATGATGTTATGTGTGTACATACACGTAAGTGATTAGTATGATCTTCGAAATTAATCTACTTGCTTAAAAACGGCTGAATTTGTTCAAAGTTGCTACACTTGGGTTAAAGAAGAACTTTTATAAATCACCAAGTGGAAAATATTCATCATATGACAATAAAAATCTTTTTAATTAAAAATTTGACAAGAAAACCGTGATATACTTAAAAGAAAAAAAATGATAGACTTAATCTATTCAAATAATGTATTTTACAGAAGTGTTTTACAATGGATGAAGAAAAAATCAGTTTTGAAGAAAAATGAAAAGTTCGTCAGGAAAATTGTGATATACTGAAAAGAAAATGCAGAAGAAAAAAAAAAAAATCCAAAGGAAAATGATTCTTGTAAAGCCTACCATAATTCAAGTTAATTTAAGGAAACCTTCAAAAACTATTTTTATTACCAAGAAATACTTGTATAAATTTACCTCAACTTTTATTGACGCGTCAAACTTTAGCGGTTCTCATGAATAGACCTCTAAGTCTTCTTTGAGTTTTTGCGTTCTTTATTTTTATTTAATTTCTATCATTATTTTAACATAATCTTCAATTGCATTCAAGCACCTTATCCAAGCATGCAAGCTTGAAAGACCATATTGGAGACCGTGAGTGGAATGCTTTTTTTTAATAACAATTTCAATGTCATTCTTTTCTGAGGGGTTACATTTACACACTGAACATAACTGACTAGAATCAGTTGTGTAAAAGATATTTTTCGCCCTTAAAAAACAATGATCGGCGGAAACAAATTAGCCATTTCATTTTAAGTTTACTTCTTTCATCAATCAATACAGATTTAGTTTTTTTTAAACTCAAAACTCAGATGTCGACAATAAATGATTGACAATGGCTTTAAGTTTCTCCATAAAATAACTTTTTTTCATCTATACTTGTAAATAGTAAAAAATAAAGAACTTACATTTAATAAATTACGAGAGCTGCTATCTTATAGTTTTTGTTTATAAATGCTTTGACTAGTTGAGTCATCAAATCCACCATTGTAATCAGGGCCCGATCTAGAACAACACGGACTATAGGCACAACAAAATTTTGGGGTCCCCGTGTCGAAAAATTGTATGAACGAATAAATGTGCCCTCATTTATTGAACCCTGAGGGATTTAGAATTTAGACAGTTAAAATTTACATGTATCCAAATTAGTATATTTTTTTCCTTGATTTTTTATACATATATTCATTCAAAATCTCTTCAAAATCTAGACTTTTTGTCACTTCGCTTTCGGTAGACATTGATGCTAATCCAGATAGTCTTTCACTAGACATCGAAGATCGTAATCTGTTCTTAATCCTTTTTAGAGTTGAAAATGATCTTTCGCCAGAACTATTTGACACGGGAATGGATAAAAAAAACCCATAGAGCAGTTTCCACGTTTGGAAATGTGTGCCACGTTTGGAAAATGTCACTGTCCTTTATTAATTGCAGCATTTCATTTGGGTTGTTGATGTTGGGTACAAAATTTGTAAAGTGTAAAAACTCGTCTTTGAAGTCGTTATCTACATCTTTTCCATACAATTCCCGAAACTTTTCTGAAGTTTTAACCACTGGTGTTTGAAGTTGAGCTTTTGCGCCAGACAAAAATCCAGACCTTGTCTCCAAACCAGAATAGACTTCTTTCCTTCTACACAAATGACTTTTTAAGTTATCACATATAATATTAAAAGTGTCACATATAAATAATTGCCTGCCATTTCTTGCCACAGCAGCATCTTCAGATTGACTTTTATCTAAAGTTTTGGACTTAGGTATCCGCCTCTTGCGAGATGCAGTATATGATATTTCTACTTTATACACTTCTTACGCCTCTATTTCAAACTTCTCAAAATTTTCTCTAGCATTCTGAACAAGTTCTATAAGTGAATCATATAATGGGACAATGGTTAATAGGTCACAAGAGTATGGCTGCAGTGTTTTATTGACCTTATTGATCCTTTGAAGCAATGTGTGCCAGATTATTGTTAATAATATATTTTCGAAAGATTTGATTTTTTTCAGCAAACAATTTGCTTCAAATCTTGTATTGACTTTTTCCGTTTCATCATGAACCATTTGCGTCAAAATTAGAGTGATAGCATCGTAGTCTTTCCTTAACGCTCGAACCGCATCTGCATTACCAGACTACCTGGTTCCAGAAAGCGATTTTAAAGTTAGTCCTCCTTTTACGTTTTTTATGTTGGAAATGAATAATTCCCACCTACGCGGAGAAGCTGAGAAGAATGCGTACAATGCTTGCACATGAGAAGAATGCGTACAATGCTTGCACAAATCCAAAATAAGCAGCTGCAGCTCTACACAACTCCACTGCATTCATTCCTCACTAAATTAAGAGAGTGAGCAGAACAAGGAGTAAATTCGGTTTTGGAAAGTTGAGACAGTTGGCACACACTAGTACGATGCAAAAGTGACGTTTCATGACTTGCTAGTCTTGATGTGACATTCTTCCAGTTCCTGAATCCAGCGGTGCAAAGACCTTGATCGCTGTTTCCAAAAAGCTTGCAGACATAGCAAAATACTGATTTTGAACCTGGAGATTATATGAGCCATTCCTGTTGAATCTTTTCACCATTTTTTTTGGGCGGAAAAAATTGTTCTTTGAACACATTCTAACTTTTTCTCCAATTTGTCGTCCCGAATCAGATATAAATTCTACATTTTGCTTTGGTGGATTAAGAACAAAATATTCTCGAATTGTTGAATTCATAGGAGGCCACAGAGCAGGATCATCCAAGTTATCAGGCTTATCCTGCAATGTTACAGGTGAATTGGCTTTTAGGATTACCGTAATCCTAAAAGCCAATAAGCGTCGGAAGAGAAAATATAATATGTTTACTGAATGTACAGATTTTACCGCTTAAATCAAAACAAATCATCTTGAAATCGTTTCAGTTCTTTTTTACACATAAAAAATTATTTATAGAAAGAAACAATTTTTTAATCTTAAAATTTAAATCTTAAACTTAAAATATCATAAAAATTCATATTTTAAATATCCTAAGGCAAGAAAAATAAACTAAATGTATAAACCATCAGTGTAAATCAACAAATCATCTTTATAATCTTCATTTTTACTGTTTTCTAGTTCATCTATGAAGTTCTGAATTTCTGGTTCAGCTAAACGGCAACCTTTATAAGTCATAACTGTTATACTTTTTTAAGTAAACATAGGGCCAAAAGCTCTTGATAAAATGACTTAAATGTTTTTTCAGACTGCTGTGGACCATATGTTCATAATTTTAATTCCGAAATGCAACAGAACACAAGGTTTTTGAGATTTTAAGTAAAACATAGAGGTATATTTAAAAACATTTTAGTTCTTTTTTACCTAAAAATTTTTTAAATGAAATAAATATTTTTAAATTCTACTGTTACGTCAGAAAAGTTCTGATGGGCTAAAAAAAATTTAAAAGCTGAAAATTAGTAGGCCCTAGGCCCGGGCCTAACGTGCCTTGTGGAAGATCAGGCTCTGATTGTAATATAGCGTTGCTTTATTAAACTCAAGAGTCAAAAAACTTCTCTCTATAATTCTACTAATCTTTTAGAAGTATGATTTACCAGATCTTGTAATGGAACATTAGCTGAATGGTCACTAACGAATATGTTACTAGGGTAGCATAGTTCTTTTGCTACTCTAACGTTATTATATTCTGGGTATATATAAATTTGTTTATGTAAAGCATTATTTTAAATGTATTGATAAGGAGCCTTATGCATTGATAAGTTACAACCCAAAAGTAGTGCTAAAGCCACAGTCTGAGTCATTGCTGTTGGTTTACTATTTGTTTCTAAAATGTTATGAACAATTTCATCTTCATCTTTCCTTTTATCGTCATTTATTTGACTTTAGCAGCAAAATATTTGATTAGTTGTAAAACTATTCGTAATTGTACTAATTTTTCTATATTTTGTTCTTAAAGAACTATCGTCAAAGTCAACTGGCCTACTAATAGGATTTTTTAACGGTGTAACAAAACTTTCTGAATTGGAAAGAATATCTTTAGTCACTATTCCATAATCGATTTCTGCTTTGTCAAGCCATTCACTATACTTATGCTCAAATTTTACAGCAATTCGTTTGCAATTAATCAAACGTTTTTTAAAACCTTTTAAAAAGTTCATCAGTTTTTCTTTTATACCCTCGACTTTCTCTTGTTTAATGAAGTCATTCAAATCAGACATAACTTGACTTGGTACGGAAGGCTAAAAAAAATGTAAACAATATAACGCGAATGAAAATAAGTAATAATTTAATAACAAAAGGAACGCTAACTTAAGTAACAACCCTAACGTTACATATTTTTATATGTGGAAGGATGAGGTAGAGCTATTACAGGAAGTAATTTAAATTTAAGAATAACATATCTTTAACATCCTTATTTCATCAAAATTAATAGAATTCATCAACAAATCTTTCGACACTTTTAAGTTGCATTAATATCAAATATTAAACCCCCCTCAAAGTGAGGGTTTTTCAATATTTTGAGCTGTACAAAATATATTCAGCTTTATAACTTGGCAGTGCTCAAAGTTTCAAGAAGTAGCAGCCAAAACTAATTTTACCTCATAGTAAACATGTTAATCG
This sequence comes from Hydra vulgaris, assembly GCF_038396675.1. Lineage (NCBI taxonomy): Eukaryota > Metazoa > Cnidaria > Hydrozoa > Anthoathecata > Hydridae > Hydra > Hydra vulgaris. The sequence goes on from NC_088921.1 coordinate 50,656,863, forward strand.
TTTAATGTATATATATACTTATAGATGCGTTCGCTTGTGTTCCAAAATATATTATTTTATATACCTCTATGACGATAGTAATTAAGATTTTTTACACATCATTTTAAACAATAGATAAGAAAGGTAACTTAGATTCATGTTTTGTTATTATTGCAAGAAAATAATAAGCTATAAATATATTTCAAAATTAACTAAAAAAAAGCGCCACGAATAAAATTAATTTTAAATTTGTGAAGAAATAAAGTTGAACCTTTTTTTTAATTCAATTTTTAGTTGTTTTGAGTATCTGAAAAAGACGCTTCTTTAATTTTTAACTGTAAAACATGAGTTGTAAAAAGAATAAAATCCATTTTAGAAAGGCCATGATACGCGTATCTAAAAAAGATACGCGTATCTAAAAAAAACTTTTTTTAAGAACATGACATTTTTGACTTTTGTCACAGCTTGGCACAGGCGTGAATGCTAGTGTTTTATTATTGTATAATGTAACATTTACGTAATTGTTTTAATTAAATATTGTAACATTAGCAAAACAATTATACAATAAATATTCTATTTTAAAGCGTGCCGCTTAGAAATTTAAGCTATGAATCTTTTAAATTTGACAGGAACTGTCGTTAAGTCTTTGTAAATGTCGGTAAATAGCGCCGTATCTGTTTCACCTGTGTTTTTATATAAAATCTTATTAATAGAATTTTTAGCGTGCTATGCTAATATTTTGAATACGACAAAACTTTCTTACCAAACCCTTTAAAATAGGCCATTCATTATTTTAAACTAGTTCGTTTGAAAGCCACAAGGCGTTCTTACACTCGTTTGATGCATGATTTCGTTTAACGAATTGGCATGCAAAACACTTCAACCAAGGTGTGAGACTTGCAAAGTAGGAATTTTGTCTTTAGTTGTAATGAGTATGAAATAGATTTTTATGATTTAGCTTAAGTAACATAAAAAAAAAAACGATGGTAGGACTCCAATAAATTAAAAAACGAAGGTAGGAACGAAAGATTACAAATCATTATTCTCAGCTGAAAAGAAGACAAAATTCACTTTAATTCAACTGAAATATTTGGTTTTAATTGTTTAATTGACTTAAGTTTTAAAAATAATGAGTATTTCAAATAGATTAAGAAATTTTATTTAAAATCGGTTATCTATAATAAGAAGCATTATTTTCTAAAATTATTTATAATGAGAAAATAATAAAAAAACATTTTATATTAGTGAAAAATTAATATATTTTTAGAATGAATGGATTGCTTGTGGTAACTCTTTTTGCTCTTGCAAGATGCGCAACAAGAAGCAGTAACGGTAAAACAATTTATTAGGAAAATAATGCAAATGTAACTTTTAAGTATATAAAATAATAAAAAATAATTCAAAAGCATGGACCAAAAAGTAAAAGCATGAACTCTCATATATTATATCTGCCTTTTTATTTATTTATTTTAATTTTGAAGTTTTCTTGAGCTATAGTATCAAAATTTTTAAAAACTTATTTGGATTGGTGAAAAACTATTAGGATTAGGATAAACTTAAATATTTCTGAGCAAATTATCATAAGTTATCATAAATAAATACAAATAAAAATAAATTATCATAATAATTAACGTATCGTGTTTACACGATAAGTACAAAATAAAAAAAATACAAACACGAAACAAATTGAACAGATAAGAAAAGTGGTACCTGTTGCACAAAAATTTTATTGATGAACTCCATTTTATTTTTTTTGAAAAAAACAAATTTAGATTTTGATTTAAGTAGTTAAATTTCATAAAACTTAAAAACTTTCAGAAATAGATTAAGGCTTGAAAATAAAATTACAACAAGAAGAATAATAAAACTTTTAAATATCTTTAATATGAAAAGAATATTTATTTTAACTTTATCCTAAAATTATCAAAAATGACTCAACGTGACAAAAGTCACGTTAAGTCATTTTTGACAATTTTGCATTTGTTTTACACATAACAACACTTATCTAAGCTATTTTTGTTTTTTATTGTTCTTATTCTTATTTTCATTATTGCTCTTTTTTTTATTTTATTGCTCTTTTAATTAATAAATTTTAATTTAAGTTATAATTATTGTAAAAATTTTTAATTTAAACGACTTTTTCATGAAACATAAGACTTCTTTAAGTGAAGAGTATATCCTACAGGAATTGATGGCAGTTCAGTTCCATTAAGTAATAACACTGTTTTTATTTAGTTTAATTATATTTAATGAACTCATTAGTCTATTGAACTAATGGTAGAATATAAGGTCATTTTTTTTTGCAAAGAACTGAAATGAATTCTTGTGGCAGTCACTTTATATTGAAATTTGTACATTATCTAGCAGCAGACTTCACTGCTGAAGGTTGGTTGCCAAATTTGCTACTTTGTTTTTTAACAAATCTAAGTCTCTTATTGAGTCACCCGATTCACTTTGTGTAATCTTATGTTGGTTTATGAAGTTAAAATCTCAGAATTTATGAATCTCAGAAACAAAATCAAAATTTTGTGATTTTAAGAGTTCAGGTGATTTATCCCTAGCATGATCTGATTCTTCATCTTTAGATTTCAGATAATAGTCTATTGGTGGGTTAGGAATAGGGAGTTTCTCCATTAGGTACTTGAAGAATTGAGGATGGTATATGGAGATAGGTGACAATCAATTCTTTCTTCTTGGACATTCCGTGCTTTAGGAATAGCACTATACAAAAATAGCATTCTTTGACATAACTTGTTGACTCTCTTCATATTATATGAAAAGTAAAAGCATGAAACAACCTTGACAATTGATCTAGTTTCGGAGGTAAGAAGAACAATTATGGCTACATTTATGTGGCGCCCAGCTTTTCTCTTGCTCTCCAATCTTGCACCCAAAGTAGATAAACGTAATTTATACCCGTAATAGTGATAAACGCAATTTGTACCTCTTCAAAAAAGAGGTCAATTGCTTTGCACAATCTTACTTATTTTAATTTTATAGCCTCAAGCGATAATTTAGAACATAGTATCTTGTGATTTTAGCATTTTGTAAAAACATTTTTATTTTTTTAAAACACCGTGATGTAAAGATTAATGACGAAAACTTGTTGTAAAATAGTCTATAATGTAATAACTATATATTCTCTATTTTTCTTTGACAATACCAAATGTTTATGAAAACTGTTTACATCTTTAATCTGCTAATAATATATTAGACAAAATGGGTGCTGCCAAAATTATTTTGTCAACAAAGTTTTTCATTTACTAGGTACACCATCAGATTTTTGTTTTACAATCACACATGAATGTTATTGACTGTTATTCTCCGTGCTGCAACACACATTTAAATTCTTTCTCAATTGATTTCAAGAAAAATATTATTATTTTCTAAGTTTTATGTATGAGCTTGTTGCTGTTTGTTGGTGAAAAAATGTTATTTTGCTACCGTTGCCAGGAAGTTTGTGCTTCCAGGAAGTTTGTGTTTCATTTTAAAGATTGCTTTACTTTAGATTACTTGATAACTATGAACTAACAAGTAAGTAGAAATGTCAAAGATGAATTTTTAAAAATTCTTTTAACGTTTTCTGTTACTCTTAACATAATTTTAAAGAATTATGTTAAGGGTATCACGAATTTTCAAATCTATAATTAGGCCTGGTGAATAAATAAAAGCAATTGCTTTTAGTCAGCGTTTTTGGAGTAATTGCTCAGCTTTACGTAAACAAAAATTTGAGCAAAATTTCTCAAATTTTTATTCACGTAAAGCTGAGCAATTACACAGCGTTTTTGGAGTAAATTACTTCAAATTATTCAAGTAAAGTTGAGCAATTACTCCAAAAACGCTGAGTAAAAGCAATTGTTTTTTTTTATTCACCCGGCCCAATAACGAAATTTTATACGCAAAAGTTTACTTTTTGCGCTTAAAAAAAATACCTCTGTTTTGGTTGTTTGCAATGGATGTTGTCCTTCGGGTGTAACTTTTTTAGAAAATTTTTTTTGCTACGTGTCTTTATTTTGTATTACTTTAATTAGAATAGTTTGTAGTTCTTAAAATTTTATAAAATTGGAGGCAAAAATTGCATAATAAATCATTTTGCCCCGGTCACGTGACCAGATGACGAATTTATGAAGTTTTTATTTTAATTTCTACTTAAAATTTTTCTACTTACTGAAAATTCATGCAATGAACCATTCATGCATGTAATGAAACATTATGATAACACAAACATACCGACAAAGTATTATTGCTTCGTGATTGTTTTTTAGTAATATCTAGTGGAAAAATTTTCAAGATTTTGTGGCCCAAAAGGCAGGTTGTTTTTTTTGGAGAGGGGGGGGGGGATTCTTAATGAAAGTTGCGATAGAGGTATGGATGCTAAGTTTCATCTTCTTCATTATTTACAGCATTTTCCGATATATTATTTAACTATTTAAAGAAAATACTAACTTGTTTGCATTTAATGAGTATATCCTTGGTTTACAATTTCAATTTTTCTGGATCTTTAAGTTCTACAACCACCAGAATTTTGTCAAAAGATATTTTCTCAGATCTCAGCCAAATTTTAACCAGCAAACTGGAATTATTTCATGTCATGATAATCATTTATTGTGAAACCAGAGAGTAACCTAATTTATTCAGTTTTACCTAGAGAATAACCTAATTTAATCATCTAAGTGTATATCATTTTCACATACACAGATGAGATTAACTTGTGTCTATTAAAAATAACCCAGTCATGATCTGGTAGAGTCATTCAATACTCCTTATGTATAATCAACGACTCTAACCTCTCCCATTTCCATTTCTTTTTCTTGTTCCCGCATGCGAGCTCGGTAAAGGATGAATCTCTGAGTAGATTATTTGTCATCACTACATTTTTTCTGGATAACGTAGTGACGGTTGTGAAGCCACCACACATTTGACTTGGTTGTCAAATTTTGCTAATTTTGATTTACACCCTAGGTTGGTGAGAAGTACCAGTTTCAACATTTCGCAAGCGATATCCGGAATTTTGAATGTCTATTTCAGATAACTGCCTATTAAGCGTTCCTAATACTTCTTCCAGAATAGCATCGATAAGTTTTTTACCGACGATTGATTAACTTTTCTTTTTCGCTTTCAGGTTTCTGAGTTCAGGAATTTTGGTTTTAAAAAATGTTCGCACACCATTTCAAGATCGTTCATCATCCGTGGAGATTTTACGGCCACCCACCCACAGAAGATTTATTATAGGAAATATCAAGATATCACCGAGTTCAGCTTAGATTTCGGCACACAACTGAATCCAATCATTTAGAATGTACGTAGATACTGCCAGCTCTAACTTAATAGAACTTATGTCAAACTTATGAGAGACAGAACTAGCCGCATGGCTTGGCGAAAAAAACTTAGAAATAACAATTTACCCAAGAGTGCGAATGCTGGTGCTGAGAGAATTAAACGCTTTTTCGCCTACCGAAAGATGCAGCAACTTATGAACACCGATTTTTTGTTCCGCATTTCAGAATACTTTGTCTACAACATGACCCACACGCAAAATCACGTGTGCGGAACATTTGATGTATTTCTGACTTCCCACATCTAAGCTTTCTAGTAACATCGCGTTGCCTCTAGCTCGATCAGTCATGAAGAAGTTTATGGAATCGAGTATATCATCTACCGTAACGTCAGATAGAACTGCTAAGCATTTAAGTCTGAAACGATACGACTCTGCTCCATCTGATCCAGAATGGCTAGCATTTTATGCGTAGCCGGTAGTGACTGTTCTCCTTTGTTTATTTGAATCGATTATACTTATATGATCGGTTTTAATGTCGTACATACGATGGCCCGCTGCTTTGATCGTGTCATACAGACATACTGTGATGACTGAATCACCTCTATTGAGTACGAGATCGGCAGCCATGCTCAAGTTCAGAAACACCGCGTCTTGAAGATACATATCAATGCATCGTGGACTAAGAAATACGTAAGTCAAATCGTTGAATGTACGCCTTCGCTTCAGTACATCAGGACCAGAGGTATCACTGTCCGACTTCGAGGTATTATCAGGTTCCTCTAGGTGGATCAGTTCTGTCCAAATACTACGTTCGCTGTAGTCACAATGATTCCAATGAAATTATTTCTGCTCACCTTATAGTCCGCAATACACTGAACTGTGCATCGTATTATCCGTTCATTGACTGTGCGACGACCAGTTCGAACCTTCAGTTTTGGAAATGAACAATGATCCGGCGCATAGTAGCCCACCGTTGAAGTAGACGACAATTGAAAATCTGATTTTTGTCTTGTCACTGCAGATGATAGATTGGATTCATCCAGATTCATGATGAGAATTTCGAATTCAGAATCAGAGTCACTGGGAGGGTTGCTGTCAACATGTTCTGATGATGCAGGATACGTCAGTTTTTATGCAGTTTGGTGGTCATCAAGCCGTTGTGCTTTTTTCTCAGCTGATGAAAGTCTTCGGTGTACTCGTTTCTTTTATTCCACTTTTATAGACACGGCGCCGAGACACGTAAAAGTATAATGCCCGAAATAGTTATTTTGTTCGAATAGTTCATCTTCTTCTGTCATTGTCTTGTCAAGTTATTGCTCCAGTTTCTTTTGGTACAACTTGTCTTTAGTACGTATGTCGTACGCGTGTTTGCTCATGTTGTCGTTGAACTCGTTTACTTCTACTTTTATTTCTTTTCTTGCTTGCGGAATTTTATGAGTCTGTGATAGTCAGTGCGAAATTTCTTTGCAACATTATTAGCATATAAACTTTCTTCACAATACAATCTTCAATAAATTCATTTTTGTCTCAAGTGGTTACAGTTTTACTGGCAGCCTCTTGAGACAGAGTCTTCTGTCCTGGTTTCGTGGTGCACAGATGAAGCATTTGACCCAACATGTGTGCTCCAGTCTGGAGTTTAGGCCAAGCGATGAACTTTTCCTCTTCACTGTAAACTTCATCGAAGAGGCATTTTTAACAACACGATCGCTTCTTTTATTTACTGTGTTTGTTGAATCCATTGTAGCGTATGTTTTCGATATGATGGCTTCTGAAGCAGTAGCTATTGCTTTATACTAGTATAAAACAAAATTTCAAAACATTGCCGTGAAGTAGTTTGGTTATACACTAAAAAATGCTTTTCATTTTGTTTCAATTGTTTAGGCTTTTACGTTTTTGAAAAAATCTAAAGTTTTTGATAAGACCTATATCAGTCTTCTACAAGTTCCCTATAACAACGTAATCTATTTTATCAAGTCTTTCATTTAATAAATTCAATTAATGCTTCCTAAATTATTTTTTTTTCTTCTTAACTCTGTTACTTTTTTTTTAATTACATATATAACGTTAATTATTACATAATTAACGGTATTTGGTTAAATAAAATATTTTGTAACGGAAAAACAGTCGCTTGCAAAAGTTTAGAATCAGTTTAGTATTTTTTAAGTAAATCCATAATTTATTGACATACACAAAGCTAAGATATAACTTGTGTTATAACATACATGTGTATGTATATAACATACATACATGTGTATGTATATAACATACATACATGTGTATGTATATAACATACATACATGTGTATGTATTTAACATACATACATGTGTATGTATATAACATACATACATGTGTATGTATATAACATACATACATGTGTATTTATATAACATACATACATGTGTATGTATATAACATACATACATGTGTATGTATATAACATACATACATGTGTATGTATATAACATACATACATGTGTATGTATATAACATACATACATGTGTATGTATATAACATACATACATGTGTATGTATATAACATACATACATGTGTATGTATATAACATACATACATGTGTATGTATATAACATACATACATGTGTATGTATATAACATACATACATGTGTATGTATATAACATACATACATGTGTATGTATATAACATACATACATGTGTATGTATATAACATACATACATGTGTATGTATATAACATACATACATGTGTATGTATATAACATACATACATGTGTATGTATATAACATACATACATGTGTATGTATATAACATAAATTAAATCTTAGCTTTTTGTATGTCATTTGTGAATGTCATATTTAATAAATTATGGATTTACCTCAAAAATAATTAACTGATTCTAAATTGATTCTTTTGCAAGAGACTGTGTATTTTGCTTACATTATGACATTTAAAAAGTAGCAAATAATATGTTGTGAAATTTTCTTTTTAAAAAAAAGGAGGTTTTTTGCCAATACATTTTTAAGCATATTTTTTTTCTATATTTTAAAATAATCAGCAGATTTCAAATTTTATCTGATAATCTTTCATCGTCTAAAAGGTTATGCCCATGTAAAGTTTTCTTTCTCGAAAGTAAGGGAATTTAGAACACTAAAAATGAAGGAAATTTTAAATGATCTTTTCGAACACTAAAAATAAGGGGAATTTTACATGGTCGTTTCGAACGCTAAAAAAAAGGGGGAATTTTACATGGTAATTTCGAACATTAAAAGCAATGGAAACTTTACATAGTCATTGCGAACACTAAAAATGAAGGACAATTTTATTTTGAACACTAAAAGATCAAATTTTAAACTTGTTGATGAATTGAAGTTTATCATAAAAATATTAATAATAATAAAAAAAAATTGTTAAATTATTGTCCACACATTTGGAGTAGAAGGTGCAAACTTTAAGGATACTTTTGTTCTCAGGCAACAATCACCGCGATTTTTTGAAAAAATCTGTCATTTGACTTTAGCATGAACCACTCTAGGTAACATTGTTAATTTTTGACCTAATTTAGCCATACAATAACTGTTAGCATTTCATATAATAAACATGTCGTCGGTAAAAAGTCATTACCACGTATTTCAAAAAAAATGCTATTTTGAGGATTCAAACTTTTTTATGTTAAAACCCTGTGAATCAAATACCAGTTAAAATTCATTTTTTATTGCATAAGTCAAAACACGCAAACCAATTGATGAAGGTCAAGACATCTTAATGTGGTGGTACCCCAAGATATATAAAAAAATTTCATTGGATTACTATAGTATTAGTTTCATTTTTTAAGCATTAATACATCATTAAATTAAAAAAAATATATTTTTTTACCTAAAAATATTTGCCTCGATCACCTAGTTAAAAAGTAAAAATAAGCAAACTTTTGTGAAATAATTACTGAAAATATACCAGCCATTTTAACATTAAACTTGGAACATATGTTAAACATAGTAACAAAATAGAGAGAAAACAAATAAGAGCAAAAGAATATTTTAGAAATGGTCCATAAACTACTAACAAACTCTACAAAATTAGGCGAGCCAAACAAGATTAATATGATAAAATTTTAAGAAATAAAAAACCTTTTCTCAAATGAATTTTATCACTATGAAGAACAAAACTTCAGTTCTTCTGTATAATTATTTCATAGGTAATTGAGTCGCAAACTTTTTTACTGTTTTTTTTATATCGCTTGCTATGGCGTTGTTACGGAAAAAAATTATTGATTTGGACATAAAGCCAAATTTAATAAAACTTAAATCTAATATCAAAATTAATAATATCAAAATGTTAAATCAAAAGTGTTTGTTAATGTAAACAAAAGAAAAAGTGAGCCAAATTTAATTTTTGTTTTTCAAAATAGCCTTATTTCTTGGGGTACCTTAGTTAAGCTTAGTTTAATTAAGACATTATGTCTTAATATTTAATTAAATATTTAAACTTTAATTAAAGAGGGGGTAAAAATAGTAATGCTACGTTGTATTGAACATTAAATTGTAATTGTGAGTTTACAGTCATAGCATCAGTTCAGATTTTTGCCTATTCTGAAAATATTTTGAATTAAGTGTTAATGATTTATGACCGACGATGCTTATTTTAAAAAAGTGCTGTATTTGAGTTGTTAGTTTCCAGTCGACATCAAGACATAAGATTTTTATTTTGACTATTATAAACAACTTTGTAAATCAAGAATATTTTACTATTTAATGTTTTCAATTTTCTTTGTGTTTAATTTATAATTAGATGTTTGCATTTTTGTTTTTAACGTTAAAATTTTTGTTTAAAAAGTGTTATAATTTTTGTATTTAAAATGTTTTGACGTTTAGATAAAATTGTAGACGAGTTAAAAAACCAGTATGAATCAAACGTAAACGAAGCCGCATTTTTGCCAATTCCTATAAATAGCAATTTTTTGGAAACAGATCTAATGGCTGTAGCGACAGCACCTTACATTTCGACAAGAAGCAAGCGAAGTAAACAAGCAGTAAAAGTGACAGAATTTACAGATCTTATGGAACCAAGTTTTTCGAACGAGCAACTAAACGAACTTAACGCCAAGGCAACCTCTGCTCTTAAAGTGAAGAGGAATACTGAAAAACCGGATAACTCTCAGAAAAAGATTTTTAGTTTTAAAAATACTAAAGGAGAAATCAATTCAATTTTTTCACAAATTGAGTCTGCAAAAAAAAACAAACTCACAAGGAGTGATATCCGAAAATTAGCAAAAAAAGCGCTAGCGCTGGCAACATTACAAAAAGTTAAAGAAAAACAAGCAAACAGAAAAAAAAGTGGATTAACTGAAGGAATAAAAAATTTACCGAAAAAAAATAAAAACGATAAAAAAATAACAATAAGGAAAAAGAATTTCAAAAAAGGTTCAAAAGGTCGAAAGAAAAAGCCTGAATCCAGAAGCAAACCTAAAGATAAATTAAATATTAGTACAAAAAAAACAAATATAATTGAATTAAATGAAATTTCGAGCCTGAATAGCGAACTAAGTGATACGTTGACTAACGCGAAAAACAGCCACTTACAAAAAAATGCAGAAATAAGTGACAGTAAGATGGCGGATAGTATAGAGAAAAACAAAGAGGATACAAAAGAAAGTTACAAAATGCAAAAAGAAGACAGTAACGATGAGTTAATGAAGAACCAAATTTTAGATACATCAGATAAAGAAATCGAAAGTCACGTACCTGAGACAGCTGTCATTATTCCAGAAACAATTAATGCTTCCAAAAAGTCGGAGTTCTCAGAAGATTTAAAGAAATCTACTAAGAATGATCAAAGCGAATTCAAAGATCAATCGGTAGAAATTTTGAACTATAAAAATGCAAGTTCCTCCGAAATGACCTCCCCTATATTTAGTATTACAAATGTAAACCAAGAAAATCATTCTAACGCAAATTTTAGTTACGATGAAAAAAAATCTACTATTGAGAAACCTAAAATTGTTAACGAAGATGACGTCATCTTATCAGAAAAAAGAAGCAGTATAGATCAGACACATTTAATAAAAAATAACACGGCTGTAGAAACGCCCCTAACTCAAGAAATAAAACTAGACGAGATAAAATCATCTCTTCAACATTCTATAAGTTTAGAGCATATTGTAGATTCAGATATGGAAAAGTTCATTAAAAAAAGTGAACCACCTGAAGCCCTGGAAGAAAAAATCGACTCATTGAAATCTGTGCTATTGAAAGCTAATGATAACAAAGTACCAGACCGTTTTTTGGTCGATCTTCCTGCTGGTCTAAGAATGATTGCATGGAAAGAGCTTATTAAAAAGAAAAAAGACGAATTAGAGAAACTAGAAGCGATGGACCGAAAAAAAGTGGCAAAACCTGTCACCATTGACATAGATATAAATCAAGACAAAATAGACGATAATACTGTATCAGCACTTTTTAAAGTTTCAACCGAATCTAATAACAATGAAGCAACTAAGAATTTTGAAACATCAAATATTAATAATTTAAGCACAGTTAAAAAACAAGACGAAAAACAATTAATAAAACCGAATGAAAACTCCGAAGAGAAAGATGATAATTTAAGCAGTCGCCACGTTAAGTATTTAAAAAAGCATATTAAAAGTGCTCGATCTCTTAGGAAGCTTATTGCAAAAACCCTAGTCGGACATTGCAAATCAACAGGCAAACGCATTCTTGAAGCCTTTGTGGCCATGGACAAGGCACTTGAACGGGCGCAAGCTATTGCCGAAGTTATTGGTCAAAAATTTCACGTTAATACCGATTTAATCAGTAATCTTGTCGATGACAAAGAGGATGAAGTGGTTGAAACATTCCTCAGAGATATATTCACAAAGCTAGATAAATAGAATAAGCCATCGCCAATCACGATTATTTGCGCAAATATTTGCTAAACTGCCATTAATTTGCTAAAAGAAATAAAACTTTAAATATATGTATATATATATATATATATATATATATATATATATATATATATATATATATATATATATATATATATATATAATATATATAATATATTTAAATATATAATATACATAATATATTAATATATATATATAATATATATATATATATAATATATATATATATATATATATATATATAATATATATATATATATATATATATATATATATATATATATATATATATATATATATATATATATATATATATATATATATATATATATATATATAATCAATATGTATATAGTCAAAAAAAAAAGAAACATTAAAATTTCTATATTTATTAATAACTCAAATAAATATTTATACAAGTATTTGACAAAATTTATATATTGTATTTATATTCATTGTCTTAAGAAACATTTATTTGAATTACATAAGCATCACTATCACTGTATAAAATAAAAAGCAAAACTACTTATGGCGGCAGGAGAAGCAGTCGAGATAAACACCAATATTGCAGCGATACACAATGGCATCTGTGTTGTTACTGAAACAAGATTTCTTTTTATTTACGTTTTTTCAAAATATTTCATTTCGTCTTTTACGTTTATGAGAAGTCGTGGAATAAACGTAAAAAACTTAAAATAAAAATTAAGTAGAATCTTAGGGCAACTAGGGAAACGTCAAGATCGAATCCATAGGTGGAGGAACGGGGAGGGGGGATTCTTTCCGAATTATTTAAGGCCTTTTAGATAATTCGGAAAAAAATTTTTCTTTGCAAATTTATAAATTTAACAAAGCATATTGTTTAAAAACTGAAGTAAATTAGGGAGGTTATTTAAAAGTTATAAGAAATTTTAATAAACTTTTTTGGTGCAAAAAAAAAATTAGACTATTGGGATAGCAATATATGACGCAATGTAAGACTAATATTCTAAAAAAATTAATTAAAAAAGTGTTATGATTTAAACCTGACATTCGTCCCGCCCCCTCCTTACTTTACTAGGGTCTGGATCTAGGTCTGAATCCACTGAAGTAAAAAAACGCCCCTCTCCTTTCTTCCTAGATGATCTGGATCCACCAAATCAAAAAAAACCTAGATGATCTGGATCCGCCCGTGGAAAGCGTCCTGCTTTAATAACTTTTTCGTGTATTCAAGGAATAACAAGATTAATAATTAATCTTAACTGATTTTAATCTTAACTGATTTTAATCGTTTTTAAAAAGCAAACTTTAAATATTTAAGCCTGTATCAAATATTTAAGCAATGGGATGTGGGATTTGTCCAGCAGTGCATTAAAATAACCAATGCACAATGTGATAAATCTCAAATATACGAAAAAACATTAAAAACAACTTTAATTATCAACGTCCATTACCTACAAAGGAAGAATTTTTTTTTTTAAACTTTTAGTGTTTTAGCATATTAACCAAAATAAAAATAAAATTTCTTTGTTAAAAAAAAAATGATAAAAAATGCTTTACAAGAAAAGATCTTCAAGAAAATTATAAATAAATACAGACCTAATGACACTAGACCATATTTTTTTAACATCCCATCGTCAGATTAAAAGGCAACAAAAACTTGCAAAAAAATATTTTAGCAAAGAAAATTCTTTTGCGCTCATATATCAAACTTTCGAAAAGTTGTGTTAGTTTAGGGTACATCCTGTCCCATTGTGCAACGCAACTCCCCATATATGGATACAGAGAGTAAAGGGATAAAGGTCAGTGAAAAAAAAACCCCTCAGACCTAAATAAAGATATGGGTATGTTAAATATCTTTGTTAAATATCTTTGTTAAATTATAAACTCATTACGAAAAAAACCTTTTAACGCCTGCACCAATGAAGAGTAAACAAACAATCGTGCTAACCAAATTGTTATAACTAAATCGTCATTGTTCCACACTACAAGGGCCAAGTTAAACAAAGTTCCATAACTTGAAAGTATTACAACTCGGAACATTGCCAAAGAACTAAAATAGTTAAAATATAATTGCAGTATTGCATGAAATATTGCACCTTCATGCATTATTGCAGGAAGGTCGAAGCAAAATGATTGACTTTTGGAGAAAGAGGTAAGTAGAGAAAAAAAAGATATCATAACACTTTTAACGACATTTTACAAACCTTATAAACTGAATTCGTCTCGTGTATTGTTTCACTAACGTCACAATCATTGTTATTTTTATCAAAGCCTCTAAAACAAAATTTTTCTGCTATAAAAATAGAAATGCTGTTAAAAAAGTATTTACAAAACGTGAGAAACATATCTCAAATTCGAGGAATCCTTATAATTGTATTAGACGTTGTAATATTATTTAAAAATTATGTTTGAAATAAATTAACATAATTATGCCTCATTAAAAAAAGAAAAATGAAAACAAATGTGCAACTATTTGTTGACTAAATAATGAGCTACACAAGATTTGTATAGATGAAACTAATGATGATTAAGCAGCCATTATGATTTTTTTAAAGAAAGATAAATAAAAGCATTCTTATGACCATGTGATAGAGAATAAAGCTAGGCTACAGGTCATGCAGGTCTAACTAAATTTACAACGCATTTTGTATTTTATCCAAAAAAGAAACAACACTGTTGGAAGAGCATCTTTAAAAACATTTAGTTAATACAATAATGTTAGTTTGTAACAGAAACCATTAAACTCTACCATGTAAATATTTTATTACGACACAAAGCATAAAAATTACTTGGATCATTCAACTCCACCCGAGTTAACAACTAATTTTTATTTCATTTCTATAAACCTATCAAAGGAATACTTTTCTGGTTCATTCATGACATTTTGTAATGTTTTTGGTAACAAATGATTGACATTAAATAAATTTTCATCTTTGATAGAAACAATGGCCTTCACTAAAAAATCAGAAAATCAACAATGTGCATCCTTTCATACAGCAGTTTCTGATCACTTACCTCAATTTTGTATTTGTCCTAATTTTAATAAGTTATTTATACCACGCAATCACAATTTATATCGCAGAAATTTTAAAAACTTTAAAAAAATAAACTTCAAATCAGATTTATTAAAAATTAATTGGGATAATCTTATAGAGAACAGTGATGTTAACTCTTGTTTCCAAACATTTATTTCTGAAACAACCTTGATTTTGAATCGCTATGCCCCACTTAAAAAAATTTGTATTAAGAACTTCAAGCTTCGATTTAAACCTTGGATTACAAAGGGAATCTTGAAATCGATTCAAATACGCAATCTTTTAAAAAAAATATGTTAAGATCAAAAGATATTAGGAACATAAATACATTTAAAACTACTTTCAAAAAATATAAATATATGTACATACACCTTGATTAAGCTCAGTAAGAAAATGCATTTTAAAAAGTACTTAACGGAAAATGTAAAAAAATCTTAGCGAAATTTGGAAAGGAATTAATAATTTAATAAATGTCAAAAACTCTAATCATTCATCTCCCAACTGTTTACAAGATAATGAAACATATATAACTGAACCAAATCTTATCTCTGAAAAATTTAACACTTTCTTTACAAACGTCGCACAAAAACTTAAATCCAATATTCATTCGTCTTACATACAACTATACAAAATATCTTAAATATCCAAATTTACATATCCTACTCCTATCTCCAACAAATATTCCTGAAGTTTCATCTCTTATATCTAATTTGAAGCCGAGAAAATCAATAGGCCCAAATAGCATTCCCGCAAACTTTCTTATCGATTTTAACTATGAAGTTTCAAATATTCTTTCTAAACTATTTAATATATCATTCATAAATGGAACTGTTCCGAATGTTTTAAAATTATCTTGTGTTATTCCAATAGTTAAAAACGGTTCAAAACTTTTATGTACTATTTCTCTTTTATCTAACATTAGTAAACTTCTTGAAAAACTAATGTATTCTAGAATGTACTTTTCCTTAACTCGTTTAACTGTTTAAACGAATTTCTATTTGGTTTTCGTTTAAAACATTCTCCCTTCCATGCATTGATAAGAATAACTGAAAAAATCAGGAAAGCTCTCGACACTGGTCATTTTGTTTGTGGTATTTTTATAGATTTACAAAAAGCTTTTGATACCGTTGATCATAACATTTTGATTTCTAAATTAGAACACTATGGCACTCGTGGTGTTGTAAGTGGCTGGTTTCAATCTTATCTTACAGATCGGAAATCGTAATAATTCTACTAATAAATCTGTTATAGATGTATAAATCTGTCCTCTTTTGTTTTTAATTTATGTTAATGACATAAACAATTCTATTCGCTTCTCGTCAATTCATCTTTTTGCTGATGACACAAACCTATTGCATATCAAATCATAACTCTCTATGTAAAAACATAAATTCGGATCTAAAAAGTATTGTTTATTGGTTAAATGCTAGCCTAATATGTCTTAACGCAAAAAAAACTGAACTAATCTTTTTTTCATCTTCTAAAAAAAACACAATCTAAACAACAATTCTAAAATTCAAATCAAAATTAATAATAAACGGTTATATCCTACAAAAGTTATTAAATATCTCGGTGTTTTGATTGACTGCAATCTCTCGTGGAATTTTCATATTGATGAGCTACGCAAGAAACTAATTCGAGCTAACGGCACACTTTCAATAATTCGTCATTATGTCGATAAATTCACACTAAAGAACATTTACTGTGCATTATTTTTATCGCATTCTAGTTAGTTGTTAAAATTGGGGTCAAAATGGCAACTATCACATCAAAAAATTATTGTCCTCTCAACGTCAATCCATAAGAATCATAAACTTCCAACCTTTTAAGTCAGAAACATCAGAATCTTTCAAAAAACTAAAAATTCCAACCTTTCCAGCGTTTTTAAAATTTGCTAATCTTTTTCTTTTTTAATTCTCTTAATAAAAATTTACCCTTTTCTACAACAGACTTTTTTACAGAAGGTAGAATAATACATACATACTCTACTAGAATCATATATAATATCTTTTAAAACTCAGAAGTATGGTAAACATTCTGTTGTCTATCAGTACATTTGTGAATGGAACAAGAGTCTTGTATGCATAGTGAATGAGTTCAAAAAACTACAACTTCAAACACCTTTATCGTCTTTTCTTAATTTTAAACAAAATCAGTTTAAAAAAATTCTGAGAACAATTTTGTTTTAACTTATTGATATGATATTCACCTAATATTTAATATATACTCTTATTTTTTTAATTATGATTACTATAACTATTATCATCAACTTCTCGTTTGTTTATTTTTTTTTATTATTATCATCAAAGTATGATTTTTAAATGTTTACTTTGTTTATGTTCTATGTGTGTATGCTTATTATTAATCCTATTATATTTAAAAACTGGTGTCAATCCTTTGATCAGAATTCTGTTTCAGTGATACCATCCTTATCAACCATTTAATTATTATTAAATACTTATAATTAATTTACTCATTATTATATTATTTTATATTATTATTATTATTTATATAAACATTTTTATTAATCAATTATTTTTACTTACTACAATCAATAGAGTTATGATTTTTTTAATGATTATTATTATTATAGAATTATTGTATGATTTAAAAAGGAAAATGAATATCTTGTTGTTGTTGTTGTTATACATAAATATAGAATATATAATGTATTACACATTAAATCTAGCCATAACTATTGACCTGTTAATATTGTTTAGCTGGTGCTAAGATAGTCAAAAATTCCATATAATGCGATAACTTACTAGAATATAACCCAAAAAATCATAACTGAGAATGAAAAAAGTCAAGTTGTTATAACTTTAATTGTCATATGCTATATTCTGGTGCCATATGCTATGTTTATAAAATGTTTTATTGATGTCAAGATTGCTGGGATTGATATTTTGGCAATCAAATCACTAATGTACCTTGAAGTTAAGCGTTATATCCGAAAAATTAACATTAAACTAAGGCAAATCATTCTCCAAAGCCTAGGACAGCATGCATGCAAGACATTAACGCCTCTATTGAAGCTAAGAAAAGATTTCAGTAAGATATAATATGATGTTACTAAAAAGTTTAAGCAGGTAAAAACTAATTCAGCATTTCTAATGACACAAAACTAATTGGTTGATGACAATAGTTACTAGAATATTCAAATATGTAAAATTACTATGCAATATATTATATGAGACAGATTTCAAAAGATGGGCAAGGGATAAAATCACCAATGATCAATTTACACTCTCTGCAAAGTTAGTTTGAAGCCTTTCTGTGGTAAACTATAGAGATAAGCACAGTATTATTTCAAGATTTCATCTAGAAATTAAGATCAAAATACTGAAAATATTAAATATAAATATCAAAAATATCTGCAAATAACAAGAAATAATAAGGTTTAAAATAATACTTTAAATACATTTAAATATATTTCTTATTAATTACACTAAAGTCTTGATTTTAAAACGAATAAACTTGTCTATTCTTGCGTTGAATTTTTCATTTAGAACCATTTTCAAAACAAACAAAGAAAGCTTTTCAACCTAGTTTTATAAAATTTTTGGACACCTGTATATATACTAATTGGTTTACAGTTAAATATCATAAATAACTAATAATAAATATATAAGGTGAAACTAAACTGTAAGGGATCGTCCATAAATTACGCAACGCAAAACTTATTTAAAAAATATAAGTAGGAGATCATTTTACTCTTTTTGCGCGAAAGGTTATTTATATACTTGGTTTAATTAAGACTCCGAGAGGGAAAACTTTTAATCCTTTGTCTTTTGTCTATAAGTTTAACTTCGCGTTACGTAATTTGTGGACGATCCCTAATTACAAATGTAATGGTAAAAAATTTTAAAAAAATCTAAAAACAATTGCATTCAACTGTTATTTATATTGCAAAAAATGTTGCAAAAAATGTTTCAAAGAATGTTGCAAAGAATATTGTAAAGAATGTTGCAAAGAATGTTGAGAAATGAATTAAAAAGTATATATTAACATTTGTATTAATCAAATAAAAAAATAAAAAACTTACCAACCTGCAGCAGAAATTAAAAAAATTTGATAAATTTTTTTCTCAAGCAAAAAATTCCAGCGTGTGACTGGATTAAAACTGGATGCACAATGTGGATAAAAAAACCATTTAAGATATATCAAAAGTATTAAAGATAATATAATTATTTTAATTTTCACAGTCATTATTTTGTATGATAATTTTTTTTAATAGAATAGATATTAGATAAGAACATAATAAAGAACTTTACAAAAAATGATAAATGATAACTAAAAAATGAGAATGATTCTAACCCTCTCATATCGAACCAAAAAAAAGAAAAGTACGCCTGTCATACTACACTCTCTTTGTAGTTTTGCATCAGCAAAATATTTATTCAGCTGTGTGATTTACTACACAAGCACTTTGTAAATTTCTATCAAATGCACGAAAATCCTTTTGGCATCCTTATCAACCAATCGCAAAATTGCCTTAAATCTGCAAAACGTTAAAAAGCAAGAAATAGTCTGTTGAAAAAAACAAGAGCACCGAAATACACTAAGCAACAAATATAAACTGTGAAATCTCAATGCCGCTGGATGACCTGAAATTACTATGGAAAATATTTTGTTTTGGATGAGAAAAGTTACTTTCTCATCTCCAAAACTCAATTTCAAGGAAATGATCGATATTATGCAGATAGAAGTTTTACAACACCTCCAATAGTAAAATACAAATATAAACACAAGTTTAAGAAGAAAGTGATGCTGTACATTGCCATATCTGAGAGGGAAATTTCCAAGCCATGGTTCAATCCAATTGACTTGGCTATTAATCAAGAAGTATACCAGAATCAATGTTTAAAAAAAATATTGATTCCATTTCTTCAAAAACATTATTTAGATGGCAACTACGTGTTTTGGGTGGCTAAAGCATCACCGCATTATGCCCAAAAAATACAAATCTTCTTGGAAAGCCAAAACATCACATATATACCAAAACCGCAATCCAACAAATTTGCCTCAGTGTTGTCCAATTTAAGATTTCTTTGGATACTTAAGTTTGTTAGTATACAAAAATAACTGGAGAGCAAAGAATTGCAAACAATTGATTACCTGGATCAAAAGATGCATTCATCAAATCGATATAAATGCTGTACAATGCTCCTGTTCCAACATCAAGACAAATGTCAAACTGCTGAAGATGGACCATATTCATAATTTCATTAATTTTTTCTTATAGGTAAGTCATGTACCTCGAATTAAAATAAAAATAATTTTTATTTTCTAAACATGCTTTTATTATAGCCAGATATGAAAATTCTCATTTTTAAGTTATCACCATTTAAAAATACTTTACAAAATTTAAAAAGATACAAGATTCTGTCAGAACATATAAAACAATAAGCTGTTTATAATTCTGAAAAATAGAACTTTTTTTAATTTTCCTATTTTATATGACCTTTGTAACTTTAAACAAAAAAATTATAAACAGAATTAAATTAAAATTATAAACATAATTAAATAAAAATTAAAAACAAAAATAAATAAAAATTACAAACAGAAGTAAATAAAAATTATAAACAGAAGTAAATAAAAACTAAATTATTTTATTCTACTTCAGCTTACTATCTTAATTCAAATGGTGTATGGTGCATCAAATGGTGTATGGTGCATCAAATGGTCTATGGATATTGATATCCATTGCTGACTATTATGGATTAATTAATTATAAACTATTTTAATGATATTTTTTACTTCAATCTTCAATATAATAATGTTCTGTAAATTGATTCGGTCTAGCAGGGATGCAAAGTCCTACTGATTTTTATTAACTCTCGACTCCGAGGGCAAAAAATAGGGACTCCTTGTACTCCGATTTTTTTTTTAAATCTTTTTTTATAACTTTTTTGGGTCAATTAACCAGGTTTTTAGGGATGAAATAGTTCTGAAATGCTAGAGTATACAATATAGAGTTTCAATTATGCTGAAAAAACTATAACTTATTTTTGATTCCATTTCTTTACTCAAAAAACAATTATTTCTTTAAGGTTGAAGGTATACTAATATTCTTTATTTAAGGAAGTTGATAACTTCAAATGTATATGCGGTGTGATGTAGTGGTAGAGCGCTCGCCTGGTAAGCAAAAAATTCAAAGTTCGTTTATCATGCTCAACTTGTTTCTCCGCACATAGGTATTCTCCTATTATTATACTATATACTATATACCCTTAATATATACCCTTCCCAAAATTACATAATTAGTTAAAAAACCCACAAAAAACAGTTATTAAAAACGTTATTATAATAACTTGTAAATTAAACGCTTATTTAATATGTCGCCAAAATGTTGTAAAGCATTTCTTATTTAATTTAAATGATAAACTATATTTCATTTAAATAATAATTATACTTTGGCATTAACGCAGGTGTCACACCTCGGATTTCATGGTTCTGAGTGAGAACTCTAACCACAGTAGTTTAAGTGTGCAAATATTTGTGCCTAAGTACTCTAACCTGCCTAAGTAAAATTGTCTCTTATATGTAGAAAAGCAAAAAGCTAAACTAAAATTAAAATTCTCATTGCATTTTCCTATGGAAAAACTGGGACAATTACAACCCTAGCCTCAGAATATTTTGGCATCTAGCTATCAGTGTACACCAAAAGTTTTGCGTACCACATAGGCTGCAATTCGCTTCTTATATTTTTTTAAAGCTATATCTGCTATATGCAATGTATAACATAAACACGCTGCACATTTTAAAATAATTTATATGTTGGAGGGCTTGCCATATGCAGCATTATTCAACACGTTTCATGCTTCTACTGGTTTAAAGTTACATAACTGTTGGTTTAACAAATTTAAACTTATAACAGCTAATAAAGGTTAGTTAGGAAAAGTTCATATGTTGATATAAAATTAAAAAGAGTCCCGGATTCCCAACAATTTTTATGACGGGCGGGATTCTGGACTCTGGGTAAAAGCAGGGACTCCTGGACTTTGACTTAACATCCCTGCTTCTGTCAACTGTTTCCTTGCTCTTTAACTTTATTCTCGTTTTAGTAATTTCCAACTTAATACTGGTTGCTTGCAGCCTTACTCCCAGTAAATTAGAAAAATTAATAAATTATAAACATAAACATTTTTTTATTTTAATCATACAATCCATGAAGAACACACAACTTTCAGACAATCTAGATTCAATGAAACTATAAAGTTTAAACTCAATATTATCTGACATGCAGCACTACTATTAGTAAATGAATAAATAATATAAGACCAGACAGATTGTTAGCTAAACAATACTACCGATAAATGCACTGTAAATATACGAATAAATGCCTCGTTAATATAGTACTACCAAAGAAATTGACCAAAAAAAAGTTAAGAAAAAAATTGACCAAAGAGTGCCCCATAAAGCAGTCTCAAATGTCAAACAATTTAAAATTATTTTATTCGTAGCTCAGGAAGATAATGGAGGAAAATGAAGATTTCAAGCCATCATGGCAACCTATCACAACTGCATTTTATCTAATTTAATTATTAAAATTCACAATTCAAATAACTTAATTAGCTAAAAATCACTTATAAAATAAAATAGTAAAGATTTTTATCAAAAATATAACATAAACTTTTTTTTTGTCTAATTATAGAAGAATTTAACAATTAGGGGGTTTGAAACTTTAACATTTTTCATTTAAAAACATTAACATACTTTACAGAGCTTAATCTCAGATCCCAAACAAAAAACTTAAGTGCTCAACTATGTACATCAATTTTTCAAAAAAGACACAAACCCCGTATTTCTTGACTAATATGAGCAATTAATTTAAATAAAATAAAAAAATTTCTGAAAAGTAATACAATGAACTAGTCTAATAAAAAAATATTTACTTACTGAATATTTTTTGTTAAAAAGAATGTGACGAAATGCTTCCTTCTTAAACAGGAGTAAATTCAAAGCAATTAAAACATTGTCATACTCACTATAACAATCAACCAGCTTTTTACAGTATACCTAAAAGAAAATTAACCAAGTTTATAAAGTATACCTAAAGAAAAATCAACCATATTTAGCTATTGTTATTTAGGTTTATACAATATACCTAAATAACAATAGCTAGGTTTTTATAGTATACCTAAATAACAATCAAATAGGTTTTTACAGAATACCTAAATAACAAAATTGCTGAAAAAAAACAACAGATTAACATAATCTTAATAACATCAGTAACAAATTATATAATTATTATAAACCAAAAAAATTTAAAATGCACCGACAATAAAAACAATATCAATAACAATATTAATAGTTAATAATCAAAATACCAATTATTATATTTCAAAAATAAATTAATAAATAGGCAAGAAGAGTCAACTGTTATGTTTGGAAAATAACTGTTCTGATTCAAAAATCTTATATTTAAAAAACAATGAAAAAAAAAATGTTGAAGTGGTGTAATGCAGCCGATACTTAGTAGTGTGGTAGTAGAACGATTTGTAAGCAAAAAGTTTCAGTCCTTACAAGTCAAGATTTTTGTTTTGGAATAAAGGGTTGTGAGAGTTGAGAAATATATACTTAAAAAAAAAGAATGTAGAAAAAAAAAGAAACCTCCTTGAGTGTAGTGGCTTCCTTGGTTTTAGAGAGGTGAATAAAACTTAACAAAAAACATGTCCCTTTATCTAATTATTTCTTAAAAATGTTTTAACTGTTAATTAATTTTTAAAATGAAAATATTTTATAACATTTATAAATTTAAAAATTAGTACAACAAAAATATTAATTTTATATTATTAATGTCTTCAAAATATATAACTTGAAAAAACAAAAACAAAAAAAAATATTAGAATTAAAGAAATTTTAGGGTTATTACTTAAGTTTTATACAATTATGTGCCTTTTACACAAGTATGTCCATTTGACACATGTACAACTAGATAAAAATACAACCTTTAAAAAAATATACTAGAAATTTTAATCTGTAAAATTAATAACAACCAATCAAAGATATAAATACATACACAAGTTGATAACTTTGTAGTTCCATTTGGAAAACTTTTATAAATGGATAAATTATGTTTGCCACAATTGATACATACAAAACCACTATCCATATTCTACTAATCTAAATCGAATTTAAAAAAAAAAAAAAGATTAAAAAAAACCTCAATTTTAATTAAAACTCAAAACTAACTTTTTGAGGTACAAATTAAAAACATTTATGTGAAAAAAAAAAACTTTAAATTTGTGCGCAACTAATGCATATACTAGATGCAATTACTCAATCTAATCACTAAACTGATGTTAAAACGCACCAATAAATATAAAAAACATTACTTTGTCAGACATTGTTTTTTGCATGTTTTTTTTTGAACTGATATTTGAACAAATTAAAAGTTTCCATTTATACAAATATGCTGTCAAAATTTTGTGTCTAATTCTTTCAAATCAATGTGCTCAATGCACTTGCTTTATAAAGTTAGATTTCAATATTTTGCATAATTTGTAACTAAAAAGTTCTTTTTGTATCTCATATCCAATCTATTGGATTTATTATCCAATCTATTGAACCTATAATCTAGGTAACATAATACAAGATATAGAAACCTTCTATATATGAATACATATAAAAGGTTTACAAATTTGGCTTTTGAATATATATAGAAGGTTTACAAATTTGCCTACTTAGTTATAATAACACCCATTTATATATAATAACATCCATTTATTTATTAAATTTGGCCAGTTAATAAGCCAAGCCAACTGATTAGAATTTTATAGCTTTTTGAAACTTTTTACTGTTTAAACCAAAATTTATGATTTTTTAAAGATTTTTATCAATTTTTAAAAAATATGAGTATTTCAACCATAAGTGGATTATTCTTGATCACCTAATATAATGACCAATAGGCCTTTCCATCTGCATTTCAAAATCTCAATTTTTTTGAAGATACTAAAGATTTTTTATTATAAAACTAATATACAAAATATTTTTTTAAAAAGAGTTTAAATAATTTTAATATATTTACATAAATATTTTCACCAAAAATATAAATTCAGCTTGGTAAAACATATGCTTTGTTAACAACAAGCTCAGTTCGCTCATTGCCATAATAATATACATCAAGATAAAACAAAAATCTTTGCTCAACAGGGAGATCAAGCAACATTTTACAAAATTTGTCTTTGTTATTTAATTGCTCATACATAATAGAATGACCAGATAGCATCTCGACAAAAGTACAGTCCTTTGACCCCAAAATGGGCTTAAAGTAAACATAAATGCATTTATTTTCATCATCAACTAAATATAAACGAAGAAAAATATCTAAAACATCATTATGCTGAGAAGTACCAAGAAAATCATCAATATCTTGCTGACTGATATCAGGGTTTCCTAAAACAGTAATTCCGCTGGTACTATTGGATGAATATTTTTCATTCAGAATTACTTGTGAGCAGATATAAGGATCTAAAGAAAAATTTACTTAAAAAACATATAGCACAAAAAGTTTTCTATATATATATATATATATATATATATATATATATATATATATATATATATATATATATATATATATATATATATATATATATATATATATATATATATATATATATATATATATATATATATATAATATAAGTATAATTTTCTATGAGATCATTTAAACTGTAAGAATAAAGTAAAAATAAAAAGGTAATGTTTTATATTACAATGAATGTTTTCAAACGATTAAAACATTTTTTAAATAATAATTTTACTGATATTCTTTTGTACAACTTCAACGGAAGCAATGTATGAAAAAACACAAACATAAGTGGTTTGATAAAAATGAAGTTTCTTAACCAATGTAGACAAATCATCTAATGAATATACCATTAGATCAGGAGACAAAAAGGCTTTTAAACCACGCAATGTGTCCGGTAAAGGTGGATAGGAATACCAACCTCCTGTATATGCATTCTGTAACACTGTATTCATACTATTGAGATCTTTTGTTAACTAAAATTTAAAAAAAAAACAATATGCATACTTATATATATATATATATATATATATATATATATATATATATATATATATATATATATATATATATACATATATATATATATATATATATATATATATATATATATATATATATATATATATATATATATATATATATATATATATATATATATAATACTTTTAATAATAAGACAAATTTTTTAATCTTATTTAAAAATGTTTCATTAACGATATGTTTCGACTATATATAGTCATCATCAGTTAAAATATATTTGTTAAAAAATGGTATATAATACAGTATATAATTGTAAAAATAAACATAACAAAAGCCATAAAATTGATAACAAACTTCCTATATATACAAAAAGAATTATTAAAAATTATTTTAAATGTCAAATATAACAAAAGAACCGATAGATTATATTAAATGGTAAGAATCATTTTAACATGGTTTACTTGTTTATTCCCATATGAAATATTTTCCTATATGAAAACTTTCTTTAATTTTTAATTCAGTTTTGTTGATGGTAAAATCCAAAATCAAAAAGCATTCATCATTATCATTTGTAAAACATTTTTGTTTTGAGTGAAGATGCTTATAAATTTGAGAGTTTTTATCCCTTCTGTAGTGTTAAGAATTATTTTATATGAAAATGAAGTAAAGCTGTAAAAGTTGGTTTTTTATGAAAAACTGTTGTAATTGTTGAGTTGTTCAACTTACATAGAGTTATGTCAAAAAAGATATTTTTAAGTTTTCTTTCTTTTCCATGGTAGAAAATACTGAAGAATGTTTTTTCTTAATGTAAAACAAGAATAAAATTGCGTGCTTTTCTGAGGGAAAAGCAGCAAAAATATCATCTACATAACATTTGTAAAACAAGGGTTTTTCTCCATTATATTTTATGATCCATTTTTGTTCAAAGTTACCCATAAACAGATTAGCAAGTACAGATGCTAATGGAGAACCCATGGTGTTGCTATTTTTATATTTTATTTTATTGCTATTTTTAAAAGTGTCTAATATTTTTTCATCTAAAGATCACCTTCATGTAGATTTTAAATCATTCATTGTTTACAAATTTGTTTGTGTAGGATGTAAATCCTGTTATATTGGCAAAACTTCTTGCCACTTAAAGACGCAAATGATTGAACACTACAGAAGGGATAAAAACTCTCAAATTTATAAGCATCTTCACTCAAAACAAAAATGTTTTACAAATTATAATGATGAATGCTTTTTGATTTTGGATTATACCAACAACAAAATTGAATTAAAAATTAAAAAAAGTATTCATATAGGATGTGAAAAACCCGATATGAATAAACAAGTAAACCATGTTAAAATGATTCTTACCATTTAATATAATTTACCGGTTCTTTTGTTATATTTGACATTTGTTAAAATAATTTTTAATAATTCTTTTTGTATATATAGGAAGTTTGTTATCAATTTTATGGATTTTATTATGTTTATTTTTACAATTACATACTATATTATATACCGTTTTTTAACAAATATATTTTAACTGATGATGACAATATATTGTCGAAAATGTCTTGAATAATAAAATGTTTTTAAATAAAATTAAAAAAGTTGTTTTATTTTTAAAAGTATTTTCACGCTTTGTGTTGATAAGATTTTTGCCAGATTATGGTTACTAACATCATTAGCTTGACGTTATACCAAATCTTGAATGCTAAAAAACCAAGTTGTTTTCTCTCTATTTTACTGCCAATAACATTCACAAGTGCAAAAAGAAATAAAGAAACTGCATTTTAAAAATCGTTGTTACTTATTTATTAAATGATGTTTCAGATTCTTAGAGACTTTTGTACAATGTATGAAAAACTAATAGTATTATATGTAAACTTTACATGTCAATGTTTCTTTAATAAAGTAGTAATGTATGAAAAAATTAATAAAAATAAAATAATAAATCTTATATTATATATATATATATATATATATATATATATATATATATATATATATATATATATATATATATATATATATGTATATATATATATATATATATATATATATATATATATATATATATATATATATATATATATATATATATATATATATATATATATATATATATATATATATATATACAGTGTAACGGTATCTCTTCATTTGTGAAACAATTTAAACCAATTGTGTTGAAAATTATATTTGAAATTATTAAATTATATTTGATATTACTTGAACAAGGGTATATACAACCCCTAGAAATATTGTATTTTGATATATAGAATTTTATAAGGATAAGTTTACATACTATAACAGATGTTTTAACTTAATTTAATTATATAAAAACTTATCTAATATGTTAACTTTCAAAAATTAAATTATATTTGTGAAATTTTCACAAATGAAAAGATACCATTAGATTGTAATCATTGTTATCAATAACTTGATTTTTTGAAAGTGACTTACGCAGCTTTCAAGTCATATATTACATAATAAATGTCAGTGTTATTTAAATAAAGCTAATAATCTATGAAACAAATCATCAGCTGTTAGTCAACTAGTGAGCGCTTGCCTTATAATTAAAATTTCATTCTCTAGAAGTATTGTACTTAACTTGATTCTCTGCCTAGCAGGTAAACCGTATAAAAAATAAGAAAACAATACATTTTTTTTAAAATAAAAAATATTAAGAAATCTATTTTAGATGAAGTACAGTTAATTTCTGGTTAGCTCTGTTTTTTAGTAAGGATGAAGTTGTGTCAATTAACTTTAGCATAAAAATTATTTGATGCCTCCAATACAAGATTTACAAATTTTCCCACTGATAGTGAGTTGTTGGGTAAATCCTTGAGAATAAGTTTTTAATAAGTTTGCAAAGCATACTTTAATTAATTAGGATTGATGTTGAAAGTTCAACTTCAATTAAAGAACCCCTACAGGTCTCAGCTTTAAAACTAATTGCTTATACTTTACTTTGCTTATACTTTATAAGTACTTTACTTATACTCGATTGCTTAATTGCTTATACTTTTATTTTACTTCAACTTTAAGATTTACTTCTCTTAAATTTGTAGGATAGCTTGATCCTTTATATCTTTTTCATCATCCTGCTACATATAACAGAGAGTTTTTTTAAAGTCAGTAATATCTTTCCTTGAAGATTTTAAAAAATAGTCTGTTGTGTATTGTCTGTCTGATTTTTAACCAGCTCTATTGTGTTATGAAGAAGTGTAGGGACATCTTTATAAAGACACATTACATCAAAACAAATGCAGTAAACTTAAAAAATATACTTCATAATTGCACACAATTTTTCTGTAGAATTCTTTGCTCTTGTATAAACAATCTCGTTTCAAAAAGCAAATATCAGCCATTTGACATGGTATACAAGACCAGGTTTTTCCACTGAATAATTTGAGAGATTAAAGCTTTTACATATTCCAGCACACTATTTATAAAGTTTACCTTGTTCTGTTTTAAGAACAGATAAAATATTATAGTTTACATAGAAATCAATTTCTGAATTGGAACAAATTAACATATTGCAAAATCATATAAATCATCTGCAAAAGATTATCGATCAATAATTTCTATACATTTCTTTGGATTGTTACTTTTATCATCTATTTCAACTATAAAATGGTGAAGTGGTAACTTATTTTGGTAAAGTACACAGCCTATTGAAATAAATTCTTCATTTTAATAAATTCTTTATTTTATCTGACTACTAAATCATTTTTTATTATTTCTAAATCATAAACCACTGATATAATATCAATCTAAAGGAACTGCTGTGTTAGCTGTTATAACAATTTTCACATCAGTCTTACAATCTTTGCTGTATCCTTCTTGTCTACTCGGCCTATCTGCCAGTTTCTAAAGTACCCATGCTTGGCTTTCTGGTCCTTTAAATACTCTCTTTCTAAAACTGGAACCTTAAATTTAAAAAACAGACATTTAATAACATGAAAAAGTTATTCAACAAGTTATTTAACCAACATAAATTTAAGACATACAATGATACAAAAAAATTCCAAAATAACCTGTTTTCATCACAGAGACATAGATGGTGTTTGGTAGAACAACTTGTGTGTTGAACATTTCTAAAGGATAACAAACATAATAAAATTTAAAGCCATTATTTAGAAGGTGATTTTAGTGCTAACTCTTAGTTAAAAAATTAATATAAGTTTTTATATAAAAAATTAATATAAGTTTTTATATAAATTAGCTAAAGTTTTGTAGAGAAAAGGTTCAAAATGGTACTTATTTTTAAATATAAATTATTAACTTCAAACCTGTAATCACAATTTAAAAGAAGAAGACCACACCTGGATGCTGATATATCAAATAAATTGAAAGGTTCTTTTCCAATCAACAAAGACTAATTTTATGTTTTGAAGCTTTAGATCAGCCAGCAACTACTACATTTTAAAATCTTCTATGTATCTTATTTCTTAGAAGATTCTTCATCATCAGAGGAAGATTTGGATTAACATTTTCCAAAGTTTAAAAATATTTTCATTCACGTAAACTAAGACAGGATATTAAATTTTCTCAGTTGTAAATACTTCTTTTTCAATTTTGTAGACATATTTAATTATCTGTTTACAAGTTGGGATATTACTGGTAAGTGGTAATTTATTTGGTTGTCTAGCATACCTTTTACTTTGTTAAGTTATAATATTATATGTCTTTGCTGCACAGTTGCCCAGATCCACATTTTTCATTTATTTTTAATACTTAAAATAAGTCTAATAAAGTAGATACTTATTAGATATTAAAAAGATATTAAAATTCAAAACTCCATAAAATTATGTCAAAACTCCATTAAATTATGTCAAAACTCCATAAAATCAGCAGCTAAATATTTAGCCTTTATCTCTTACTCAGATAGTTAACTTTGTGATTTGTTTTCCAGACAATCCTAAACTCTTACCTTCCCTGGTAAGTGATGGTTAGTCATGGTTATGCGCCAGGATTAACAGTAAGATATTCATTGCTGATATATGATGTACACTAAAACAACACTCTCACAAGGAAATCCACTGTTACCTCTTACCTTCACTGGTAAGTGATGGTTAGTCATGGTTATGCGCCAGGATTAACAGTAAGATATTCATTGCTGATATATGATGTACACTAAAACAACACTCTCACAAGGAAATCTACTGTTGAATAAAATACATTTATGCAATAGTATTCTGTGGCACTTCTAAATGATATGTTTACTCTCTTAATGTATTTGATGGAGCATAAGGTGATTTCATTTCAATTTCCAGTTTTTTCGCTAATATGAGTATTTTAGTGTACACTTATCATTTCATACAATTTATTATGAGGTATTCCATACTTAGACATTATTATGTTCTAGAAATGGGAAACTCCTAAAGTATAATAAAACTTTATAGAATGAATAAAAAAGCAATTTGAAAAAAATAACATTAATATGATTTTTTTTAACCTAAAAGTTAACAAAATATTAAAAAGAGTTGAAATGTTGTAGTGCAGTTGTGGTTTATGATATTTGTATATTATGATATATATCTATTTTATATACCTGATAATTCACTACTATATTTGACCTGATATCTCAACACTATATAATTATTAAATCTGCAATGCAGATTTAATAATTATATAGTGTTGAGATATCAGGTCAAATATAGCCAAGTAACAAAAGATCACTCCACATTACTTTGTCCTAATTAAAAGCTCTTCTAGAAACACTTTTTGACAAGTCACAATAAAAAACTTTTTTTATAAAGTATGTCTTTACTAATAAAACTAATAATGCATTAGAAATTAACTTTTTCAATTTTTTTAGATAATTAATTTAATAATAATAATTAAATAATTTTAATGCACATAATAACAAATAAATAATTGTTGATTGCTGGGCTTGGACACTATTATCAAGGTGTGTGAGGCCCAATCACCAGGTTAACATCAAGGGGAAAAAAATATTAAACATTTCTTTTATATTAAATAGTTATGACATATAAATGCTTAACCATTTCTAACTGTCTTTACATTTATTGCAAAATGTTTTAAAAATGCTCTTAATACAAAATTAACTTTAACAAAAAAATCATGTTTTGCTAACAAAGTTGAAAAAAATAGCAGCCAATATTTTTTTGTAAATACTTAATTACACGTTGAAGACTACAATAAGGAAAGAATAAACCCACATTTGATTTTTGTAATAAATAATTTTACTCATATTGGAATCTTCCACATTCAGTTTTCATACAATAATTTTAATTAACTAATACTTTATAGCTAAAACCATTGAAGATTTCCATACTGAGGCTTTTCATGCACAATTATTTTATGAATTACTGTTCCTTATTAGTTTAAAAGTATTTATTAAGTATATAAATAATGTATTCAAATTTTTAATGACTTTTGAATTATTCAACTTTTTAACGCAGTGCATTTTAGTCATCAAGTTTTATTTTATTATATTTTATATTATATTAAAGAATATTTGAAAATCTTAGAATCTCGCTGAATATTCAAAAATCTTAGAACATCACTGAATATTCAAAAACCTTAGAATATCACTGAATATCCAAAAATTTTAGAATATCACTGAATATTCTAAAATTTTAGAATAGCACTGAATATTTGAAAATCTTAGAATATTATTGAATATTAAAATTAGAATAGCACTGAATTTTCACTTATAATATCACTGAATGTTCAAAAATCTTAGAAGATCGCTGAGTATTCAAAAATCTTAGAATAGCACTGAATATTCGAAAATCTTAGAATAGCACTGAATATTTGAAAATCTTAGAACATCAAGGTGCAATTATTGTATTTAATATTTAATCATTACTCTAAAAACAAGTTAAATTTTATGCTTTAATATAATCAAAGTTTTAAATTAAATAAATCAGAGACATTACCAGAAAAACATCAATGACTTCAGAACAGTATGAAAAAGGTAAATCCATCAAATCTTCACATTTCCAATCATTGTCAAACTTATAAAATTGGCTCTCTTTTGTAGACGTAAAATAAGAATACTGGTTCTGTTTACCACCAATTTCAATAACGTCTATTTTACAAAGTAACCTTGTTCCAATAAAAATGTTCCCAATCATTAATGAATCAATCATATTGGACTGAGAACAAAAGTACAGCTTGACTTCAATACTCGAGCCATTTTTATCTAAAGACAAATAAGATCTTTTTTGTAAAAAGTGTAAATGTGTAAAATGAATACACAGCCAATGACTACATAGTTATTATCACAATAACTAGCAATTAAATGCTTTAATTTGGTTTCAAAATAATTCACTATTCTAGCACTATTTTGTTTCATGTAAGCATGCACCATATAAGCATGCACCATGTATCTTCATTTTTCTTAAACAAATTTGTTTTAAAAGAATACATATATAGATACTTGGTAAAAATACACGCATATGTGTTTTAAATTTACTCACAAAACCTTTATTAAAAATTAAATGTAAAATAGTTTATATATAGAATCATTCCATACAACATCACCCATTCCGTGAAACCCTTAGATCTCAGAACTGTTTTAAATTATTTGCAGCCTATATTAAATAAATGATCGCAACACAAATTTTAACTAAAAATATATATATTGGTTGTTGAGACACGGTCAGTTGAAATAATGCTGATTCAGTATTTTAGTGATAACCTGAAGACACACCAAAGTAACTTTTACAAACTACATTGATAATGGTTCTGGGATTTTACTAAAATTTGAATCTCAACTTTAAAAGCATAGTCTCAAGATAGTCTCAAATTTTGGACTGTGTTTTTAATTATATATAACTACTTTATCTTAGATCTACAGAAAAAAAAATCATGCGTTTTTTTTTTTACTTGATCCAAGTGAGCAACCAAAAATAATATCTTTTCAGAACTTTGAAAACTTTTGAAATTTTTTTCAGAACTTTGAAAACTTTTGAAAACGGAACTTTGAAAATTTTAATGAGATAAAAAGAAGAAAATAAGAGATTAAAATATTTTTAAACACATTTTTTTGAATAAAACATTAAAATATTTTTATTTAGTGACAAGTTTAGGAGATATTTATTCTTGGGTCAAGGAGAAGGGCTCTGGCACAACACTCGCCTCATGCCTCTTCCAATAAATGAAAAATTATTTCTAATATAAAATTTAGAAACATTAAAAAAGATTATTTTTGAGTTTTCAAAATTTTTTGCTTCAAACTTAATAAATACTTTTTGCTGCATATTTTCATTATTTATTTAAAATTGTTACGTTAACTATTTAGATAAGTTTTGAAATAAACATCAAAGTGTTTTGGAAGTTTAAATTAAACATTTTTAAAAAACACCATATGACATATAAAAATCAGCAATTTAAGAAATAACATAATAAAAAACATAAAATTAAAATTTAATAATAGCAATTAGATAACTAGGTATGGACCTAGTTGTTTATAGATTAAAAGTAACCTAAAATTTATTTTTTTAAGAGTTATATAAATATATTAAATATTATTTAAAGGTTTAACAAAAATATTAAATATGGAGACATGTGATAAATGAAAAATTCTTAACATTCATAGCTACAAAACTGGATTTTCTAGAAAACAAGGTTTTATACAACTCATACATTATGCTTGTGAACAGCAAGAACAAACTATGTGGTAAGCAAATTTTAAAGAAAATAATAGTTCAATTACAATTATACACTGTTATCACAAGCTAGATATGGTTCGCATATTAATTCGACGTAATTTTATGTAAAATATTTTGAGATAAAAATTATAAAGTGTTATAACCCTTTTGCAACACACAAGAAAAGTTAAAAAAGTACTATAAAAGGCAATCTAACATTTATTATAGTTACAGCAAAATTAATATGGTAAACAAAAGAAAAACATTTTATTGAGATTTATAATACTTGTAAAATCTTCAGTTACTTTAATAAAAACAAATTTAAAATTTATTTAAACTTGTTTTTTTACGTAATTTACAAAATTCCATGTTGAAAGAAAAACAGTTAAAACTGATAAAAATTTAGTTCACAGAAGGAAAAGTTGAAATTGATAAAAATTAGTTTAAAAAAAAAAGTTGAAATTGATAAAAATTAGTTTCAAAAAAAAAGTTGAAACTGATAAAAATTAGTTCATAGAAGGAGCTAGAATCAAAAATATTAAGATTGATACCTCTACAAAATTGCTTGATATTTCACCTGTCAAATTGAAAAGTTGCAAAACAAAAGTTTGAGTGGAATATAGGCAGAGTTGCAAAAAAGAATTTAGTTAGCATATAATACTGAAGAAGTTTCTTTAACAACAGAAACAAACAGCACCATTTCATTAATAACATAAGCAAAGATCATGATCTAGACATTTTAATATGATTATTTTTTTATAAAAGTGATAGCTTTCAAGAATGATGCCAGGAAAGATTTGGTTAGTATTAAGAAAAACCAAAATGTTCAAAAAAGCTTATTACTGTTCACTCTTAATGAATTATATGTTGCATTTAAAAAATGTCAAGGTCATTGGTTACATCAGCTGCACAGATGCAATCCATTAAAAAGTTGTTTAATACAAATGTTTGTACTAAACAACTTTTAGTACAAACAAATGAGTATAGAAACAGAACTCTGATATTCTACAGAAAAAGGTTAAACCTTTAGATATCCAAAAATTAAAGATATTTCTCATTGAAAGCTTCAAAAGCTTAAAGTTTGACAACATTCCTGTTTTTCAATACCATTCTCCTGAAACCTCTTCAAAACAATCTGAAATTTTTAACAAGTGCTTAACTGAATCTGGTTTACCTGCCTGCTAGAAAATGGCAACTGAGGTTCTTATTTTTATAAACTTAAGAGATCATATCATATATGCTAACTATCATTCAATCAGTTTTTTTGCTACTATTAGCATGGCGTTTGAGCTCACAATTACCAAACCTCAAATATTTATTATTGAGTCTAAACAATTACTGTCTAACAACCAGTATATATTTTGATCCTCTTGTTCTATTGCTGATTTGTTAACCGTAATAACAGAAAAGTGAAAGGTGTTATCATGCATTAGAATAAAGCAACAAATCATGGGCTACTGCCTTCAACAAAACAAAGGCTCCCAATAAATCTGGCCTATAATTTTACTCTCAAGTGGCCCTATTTGTTGATGGCACAAATATATGCTCTAGTCTTGATAAAAAAAGACACCACTTTTTGATTATTAAAACAAATAGCCAATCTTGAATATAATCTAATGTAATAGCTTCAAGTAACCAGTGGCTGGTAAATTTTAACCAAAACTCAATTGTTTGTTGCTAATAATTACAAAAAACTTTCTTATTTTAATAAATGCAATCCTTTTACCTAGCCCTATGCTTTAGGTCTTCTTAATTTATTTACTGACCTCTCATAGAAGTCATATATCTTATTGATTGCAGTTAACCTTTGCTAAGGTTGCTACTCTTTATTGCTCTTGCTACTTTCATACTCCTGATTCTATTCTCTACCTCTATAAATCACTTATTTATCCTTGTATGAAACACTGTTGTCATATTTAGGCTGGTTTTTTTAAAAATGCCCTTTCTCTTTTGAGCCATGTTTAAAAAACGCATTGCAAATATTTATATCTGCTGCCAATATATCTAGCTGCCAAGAAATAAACAGAGGTTCAAGCTTCAGCCTCTATTATTTTGTCATATGAATTTCTTTTTTTCTACAAATACTACCATGGTTGCTGCTCAATCTTTTGTTTCAATCAACTAAAGCACAATCTTGCATAACTAATTATTCAGCAAAATCTTTTTAATAAAACTATTCTTTAATACTCAACAAACTTTTATTTTTTCTAGATTTTTTTATCAATGCTTTGGAACTTTTCCTTTAATTTTCAATGACTCATAAAACGAAATAAACTAAAAAAATAATAAAATAATTGCAGCCCTGCTGGAAATAAACCTGTTTAAAAAAAAATGAAGAGACAGAAAGTTTTTTTAATTAACAACAAATGTATCATGTGTGTGTGTATATATATATATATATATATATATATATATATATATATATATATATATATATATATATATATATATATATATATATATATATATATATATATATATATATATATATTATTAGCCCCTTGGGAATCATCATTTTTAATCAAAAATTTTAATCGAAACTAAAAAAAAAAATTCCCCTTTTTTTAATCCTTATAAAAATTAAAAAAAAAAGAAGTCAACCACCCAAATGTATTTGGCTGGAGATTTAGGGTAACTTTATTTATAATAAGACCTTAGTTTATAACTTAGTGCAGTATAGTATTAATTGTCATCACAAAATAATTTATGTTACATTGACATTTTGCAGAAATCACAATAGGTTTATTTGTTAATTGTCCTATTCTCCCTTATAACTATAGATAGTCAACTTTTTTTAAATTACATTGTGTAATTTGGATTACTTACTTTATAATATACTATAAAAAAAATGTTTTTATGAAAATACCCTAATTTAAATATATGAAATTTTATATATAATAATAATAATAATAATAATAATAATAATAATAATAATAATAATAATAATAATAATAATAATAATGAAAACTTTTAACCTGTTTTTAATTCAATCCACCTGAAACTCCAAAAACTAACAGATTCAGATTTTTCAGGATTTGCTATTTCTCGTTGTGGTCTCCCAACATAGACAACAACTCCTACAACATCATAAATTTGCTCATTAACAACTTTATGTTTGTTAAGTGATGTTTTAAATCTAAAATTGAAATAAAATTTAAAAAATTATTTAAAATACCATAAAATTAATACTAAATAAATATAAACAAAATAGATAGTTAAAAAATTTAATTTATAAAAATAATTAGACACACAAAGTATAAAAAGAACTGATATAATAATTAAAACATCGAGAGAAAAAAAGAACATCATGACTACAAGAAATGTATTTATATTCAAACATAAAACCTCTCGCAACTACAAAAGCATTCATATCCAAAATCAAATTTTATGCAATTTTTAACCAATAATTAATATGCCACCTTCCATGAATTTTTTATTATTGTTGCTTTTGCCATATCTTATATTTAAACTAACCTGTATAGTATTACAGAAGGTTTGTGAGATGAAAGACCAACTTCTCCTTCAGGATTTTCTGGATTAATTGTAAGCTCAATATCAGCTGACTTGCTACAGCTAAACACTGTGTTAGATCGTATACTGTATCTTTTTCTAATTGAATAATTTTTAAAAACTAAAACCTGACCAACTTTGACAGACTTGAAAAATGAAAAACAAGATGTACTCCAAAAACTAACACTGCATGAAACACCGTTACTTTCTATTTCTATTGAAAACAAATATGGACACTTGACAGAAGAACATTTTTTTCCATAATAAGTCAATCTAGATTTTGCAATCACAGTGCCATAAACAGGGTGATATGGCTTAAATATTTTTTTATTTACATACTGAGTGTTTAATTGGTCAATTGATAAAAGTATGTTTGGTTCCATTACTTTTAAATTGTTTTCTTTCCATATAATACCATAACATTCTTCATTTATATAAAAATGCATATAGTATCCTTGCAAGCTCGCTAATGGTTTACTTGAAAAAAAAGCGTTCACAGGAAAATTTTCATCTGATGGTAGTGTGTCATTACCTTCTAAGTCTGACACTTTAATTTCTTTTATTATATAAACACTCTTGTTTGCATAAAAACTCATTTCATCAGCATAAATATTGTACTTAGTGACAATAACATGAGAATTTGTTTTCAGCAGTCGTCTGTTTATTATGCTATTGAGAGATGGGTGGAGAATGAATTTTCCCTGCCTCAATTTAGTTCGTAAAGTAACATCAAATACATCAGTATTTGGACTTATATCCTTCAAAATGAACGACTTATTAAAAATATATCGCTCTATGTTTTTTACAACTGCTGAAAACTTTTTAATGCTGTTTTCTTCGTCCATTGCCTTTTTGTATGTTTTTAATCTAACTTTTTTTAAATTTAACTTTTGGACGGAACCGTTATTTTCGTTTTCATGACAATATATAATTCGTAAGGAGAAATAAAAAATTAAGAAATATATAATAGCAAAAAAAAAATATTTTTCGCAGACATTTCTTAAAACTAAAAGTGCGGAGACTTGCCAAATAAAATTGCAAAATAAGGATACTATTAATTTTTGTTTATTTTATTTGAACTTCATGCTATATTTTGCTGTACAGTCCTCTAATATCCGAAGATATTGTTAGCTTAGCATAGCAACAGCTAAGACGCTTCTTTGGATTAGTCGTTATGACTATTTATCGTTATGACTATTATTTAGACGGACGCTTCTTTGCATTAGTCATTATAACTATTTAAATAGTCATAACGGCTAATCGTTATGACTATTAATAGTCATAACGATTAGCCGTTGCAACGTTCATCGTAAGCTGATGAGTTTTCTTTAGCTAAGTTAGCAATCATTTTTGCTTTAGTTTCTTGATCGATATTATTTTTGTCTTATGAATATATACGCTGAGTAGTATCAAACTGTGTTACATAGTATATAGTGTATAATATATATACTACTCAAGCGCATTTTTTTTTTTTTTAATTTTTGTTTTGGTGCCCTAAGGTGTCCCAACAAGACCTTACGGTCTTGTTGGGACACCTTAGTAAAAATGGCCAGTTCGAGTTTAAGGTTCACAGGAAAGATGCAATTACTAATATCCAAATTAAACTTAATTCAGGAAATGATCCAAAAGATCTTGAAAGTATTTTTACTCGTTTTATTCATAGACCCTATAAAACTTGCAGTAAGAAATTTTTACAACAAGAAATTGATTTTCTAATACAAGTGTTCGCTAAAAATGGTTACGAAAAATATAAATAAAAACAAATAGTTTAAAAATATAAAATAAAAGCATCAAAACCAGGTGTTTATAAACTAACTTGTAGTTGTGGTAAATCTTATGTGGTGA
Organism: Hydra vulgaris; assembly: GCF_038396675.1. NCBI lineage: Eukaryota > Metazoa > Cnidaria > Hydrozoa > Anthoathecata > Hydridae > Hydra > Hydra vulgaris. Next base: position 50,697,008 of record NC_088921.1, read on the forward strand.
AACTGGTTTGAATATATTGGTCCAAATTTTCGATTCATGACGGAAAACATAACTTTCTGGTCTATTCTGGTAAATTCTGGTATATCAAACCATAAAAAATTTTGACGCCAAAGTTTTAGCATTGAGTTCTAATAAATTTGAAAGAAAAATAAGGGAAGAAGATACAGTACCAACAAACTAGCTCACGCAACCCAATAGGAGTTTGGATGATGGTCAATATTTAAACACAGATTTTTAGAAATCAATGATGCTTTTTATTCAGATTAAAAATTGACGTTCAACATATTGTTTTCTTTAATGAGTTTTTTAAACACTCTTTGTAAAAATATTTAGTTTTATAGTCTGATGATGAGACCGTCTAGTGGTCTTGAAATATTACTAATTAATGAATAAATAATATATTTGTTTTGAATGTCTCCATAAAAGAAGTAATTTATAATAAATAATCTACTGACTTGTATTTAATTGGCTTTTGGATCTACAGAATAGTACTTTTACTAAGACAATTAAAAATAATTCCCAAAGATATACATTTACCTAAGTATACTTTTTACCCTACGACTATATGTGACTGAAAATGAGAGGTCCTTCAGTCAGCGAGTTTTATTCAAAAACTAGGGGAGGGAGGGGGGATGGGGGATGTATCGGACTCCCCTCCCCCAATCCCTCCCCACCAGAATCTATAAGATTTAAAATATCTTATAAATGGAGTACCTTTTTTTAATTATTTTAGGAAACACAAGTTTGTTACAAAATACCAAAAATATTTTAACATCCCTTTCTCCCCCTCCCCCTCTACCACCAAAAATTCCTGGATCAGTCACTGAATAAGATAGGTACTATTGTTCTTTATTTACTTTTTTGGACTTTTTGAGCTGTGGCTAAAAGTGTTTTTCTTTATTCGAAAATAAAGTTTCTCAAAAAACACTTAAAACCCTAAGACATTTCAAAAAAATTAGTGAAAACCCTAATTTTTTGAAATGTTCTGCGCAATCTTAGAAAATGATAAAAATGGTAGTACAGTCACGTAAATAAGTTTCTTTTATTTTCACGTGCGGCGCACGAAAAGAAGTAGTTTCTTGACCCATGTTTGTTTGGTCTTTAGCCTAAATTATGGATAGCTCATTACCTGTGTTTATAGACTTACCTGAAAAAGATCAGGTAAATCATTATCTTATCATTATACAATTTTTCAAATCATTATACATTTTTCTAATTTAGTTTCGAAGTTTGCTTGGCAGTTACGTTTTAATTCAACACTTTTTCAAACAAGTACATTTTTTTAAAAATGAAAAACAAATTTTTAAAATAAATCTATGAGATAATCTACCTTCAACAAAACAATTTTAGCTCTGATTGACTATCGTATGACTGTTTGACTATATAGGTTATCTAGTATATCCAAAGTTACGAAATTAAATCAAATGATGTACTTGCTTTGTATGGTAGTAGGTCTTTGTTTGAGACATTGTACTTAATACAATGACAAAAGCCAATGGGCTTCAACAATTAATTTAAGATTACAAGTAGTATGCACAATCATAGATCAGCTTTTTGCATTAGTTTAGCGATACCATCAAAGTAGATACAGCATGTATGTTGAAAGAATGGTATCACATATATAAGAACACATTCATTTTATTTCTGGAACTCTCTACTGATCAAAACTAAAAAATCTTATACTAAACTAATAGAATTCAATATATTTATCAAGCAATTAGAGAATTGTAAAATAAATCTAAAATAATTAAACAAAAATTTTAAAGCATAGGAATACAAAATTTATATATGTGTTAGTATATATGTAGGTATGTATGTGTATGTATATATACTTTTGTGTGTGTGTTTGTTGCAAAATAAAATACCCTAGCAAAGCAGCTGTATATACTGAATATTTAATTACATTTATCTTAATTATGGATCTTGTATTTTGTAGTCTGAATCAAGTAAGTAATAATAATAAGAATAATAATAAAGTAATAATAAAAATAATTATTTATATTGTTATTATTGCTATTATTATTATTATTATCATTGATTTTTTGTTATTTTAGTTTTGTTATTGTTAATAATATATAACTGTTTTGTTTACTTAGTTTTTTATTAATTTTTATTAATTATTTATCTATTGATTCTTTAGTTTATAAAATTGCATTTCATAAAAAATTGTTATGAAACTTTGGAAAAAAAGAACTCTTTTAAAAGTAAAAAACATTTTTGTTCATACTTGAACAAAAATGTATCTTATTTAAAAATGTTTAAACAAAAAATAATTTCAATTTTGAAAATCTTGTGTTTGCTGCTTACTTTAAAACACATAAAAATAAAGCATTTAAGGTCTTTGGGTTTCTTTCCCAATGGTGTTGCATGATTTAGTTTCTCAGACATACCATTTAATACATTTTTTAAAAACTTTTTTTTTTTACAGGCTAAAGAAATACGACAATATTTGAACTCTGCTGGAGCAGATCTCGGCGATTATAGTAAGGAAAATATTCATGACGAGCTATCAAGTTTATTAGATGCTTGTGATAACTGGTTAAAGTCTGCCAGCGATGCTGGTAAATATATTTTTTATACTCAGTAAATTTTTTTTAATGTGAAAATATGATCTATATTTCACATATAAAATATTTGTTATAATCATGTGTTTGTGTGTGTGTGTTTGTGTGTGTGTGTGTATTAAAGCTAAGTATTTTTTTGTACATTTCATAAATTTACAAAATAATATTTTTGCTTTATCAGTTTTTCAAACTTGTTTGCTTAGTTTAATTGTTGTTATTATTTTTTACTGTTTCTCTTTTTTTTTTATTACTTTTTCTTTTTCAAGACCTGGAGGCAATGATGAATAGCTTTATTTCATTGATTCTTTTTTGTGCAAACGATGCCAAGCTGACGAAGAAATTCATATTAAAGCTTACTGATATTGGAGCCTCAGAAAATAATGCTTTATTACGTATTAAATTGTAAGATTACTTTTTCTTTGGGAAAATAAATATTTATCTGAAGGTGAAATCTGTATAAAACAAATTTTATGGGTATAAAAATTTCGGTATTTAATGTAAAATTTATTTTACATTAAATACCAAAATGTTGACATATTAATATTACAACATACGAATTTTTTTTGGTATTTATAATTTAATAGCAAAACTTAGTCATAGCTACAACCACAAACATGTGCTTCAAAAACTAATTTTAAATGCTGTTTTCTAAATGTAGTGATTTTTTTCTTTTCGGGAGGGGGGGGGGGTAATATTCCTGTGCAACTGATATATGTCACTCATAAGTAATCTGATAATGCAAAGTATTATATATTTCTTCGGCATTTGACATTAACTGTGTAGCTTTAAATGTTTTGCAGCTGTTTCGTAATAGTTTTTAATGCAATATATAATGCAAGAATCAGCTTGGGGTTAGATGACATTCTTTCATACTGAAAACAAAACTAAATATTTACAGCAAAATATAATACTATAATTTTAGTTGTTTTATAGTGAGTAATAAAAAAGAAAAAGAAAATATTATAATTATTGATATTATAATTATTGATATTATTATTATTGTTATTATTAGATCAACTTATTTAATTAAAGTTGCTACTTTCTGATTACCTCGATAAATGTTTTTCAAATAAATAAAAAAATCTCAAAGATTTAAGTGTTGTAAACATGCAATTTAAAAAACATTTAAGTTCGATGTTTTTTGTAGGAGATCATCTAATTGTAAAATAAATTTTTCTTAGTATTTGCATGTTTTAATACAAATTAAAACATCAAACTTTATATCTGGATGGTTTTTAGAGAAACTGATCTAGCTATAATTGTGATTGGTCAAGATTATACAAATACAATGATTGGGCTTAGTAAGAAATTAGTAGGTTTATTGTACTTAAACTTATCTGATCAAACTTATCAGACCTTATCAGACCTTATCAGATCTGATTAAACTTATCAGACCAATCTTTGCCTCAACAGGTGCACAGTGGGCCAGGTGGTGGACAAAACCTAAAAAATAAATGTTTATTATATTCAAAACTATATAACAAAACATATTTGTAATACTCTCGTTTAAAATTTTTAAAATTGTTTTGAGTATAATAGTATCTTTTAAAACCACAAAAATCAATTGTGGTTTCATGTATAATGAAAATTTTTTTTTTAAAAAAAACGTTAAATTTTTATTTTTTATGCATAGCTATAGTAAACAGTAAGTTTTAAAACTTTATGAGCTTACGGGATTAGTTTATATATTTAAAATATTTAACACTAAAGCTTTTCGAAAAAAAAATAAAGTAAAGATCAGCCTTTATAATACACTTATAATCTGGCTTTAAAATAACGTGGTAAATTTTTAACATTTAATACTTTTATTTTGTACAAAAAGTGTCACATAATTTAGGGAACCTACGAGAACCTATATTGAATGCTTGAACTTGTAAATGTAATATGTGTACAACCTATTTGAACTATATACATTGCCCCTAACTTCCCCTTTTGGGTTTCTTTAACATTTTAAAATAATGACTTGTAGCTTATGTTATTTGCTTAAAATCAACTTTTATTTCTCGTAAACAAAAATACATGTTATTTTGTTTGTTATTTTATTCGATACAAATTGCACTGTTAACCTAACTTTTTTTTTTGTTTTTTTATATAGTAATAATATAAGAATTGGTGACATTTACGGACTTATACAACAAAATAAACTAGTTTTTATGATATACCATTCTTTTCATTAAATATAACTGTTCTAGTTTCTGCAGATATTAAACTAGAGGATTCTGAGTGAAAAACTTTATAAAATGCAATGTAAAAAGTTGATAGCTGCAAAAAATAATAATACTCATTTTAAGTGAAGTAAAGACAACTGGCATGCTCAAGATTTTCAATACACCTACAGTCCATTAAATGCTACATCATCAGTTAATGAAGTTGGGAAACCATGTCGCTCTTTCGAAAAAGCTTGTAACAAAACAAAAAGAATAAGCTTAACAATGTTTTTAATATTTTATTTAGTTATAAATTACTTCAACATGCAACATGCAACATACAACAAAATTGAAACTAAGAAGTGAGTTTAAGTACAAAACTGGCACAAAAATTTCTATTACTTAAAATAAATACCCATTAAACCTGCTTAGATATATTCATTCGATGAAGCTTTAGCATTCATAATTAATGGTGATATATCAAAATCAACATACCAGCTTCTAAGAAATAGTGCTGAAAAAATGGCTGCCACATATATCCTTTGTATAATAGTATAGTATCTTCAAAAGCTAAATGCTATTCCAAGAACATTCAAATGGATGGCTATTCAGTACAAATACCGCTAAAAGATTTTCTAAAACACACTCTTAAAAAGCTATGTGGTATACAAAACATTTAGATGCAAGGCTGGTTTTAATGGTGCTACAGGATATAGCCTTTACAAACAGGTAAGTTAAAATGAAAATAGTGACGAATGAAGAGTGCCTGTTGATTATTTGCATAGTACCTTTAAAACTCAGTAGACTTTATAATAATAAAAACGTAATATTACTTATCCAGAATGTGCGGCTAATAGATTAAAAATTAAAAAATACATTTTTATATACAAAGATGATAAATAATCTACAGACTTATTCAAAACGTTGTGGGAATATAATAATATCAATAATAGAGTTTCAAATCTATATATTCATTTATATTCTCTATATATTTCTATAAATTTATCTATATATTTCAAATCTATTATACAATATCGATAATAGAGTTTCAAATCTAGTGATAAATTTTCATTTTTTCTGAAGTGCGCATTTTTATTTTTAAAGCTTGTTGCATCAAATTTTTTTTAGTTTATTCCACCAGAAGAGTTTGTTATTCAGTTCCACAATATTAAGAAGTTATAGGATTTGAAACTAAAAAATAGCAAATCCGCTTTTTTAAAGTTTTATCAAGTTTGTTAAATAATTTTTAGAATTAGCAACTATTTAACTAAAATTTATAATAAAAGTAAATAAATCTTAATACAAAGTGATTCTTTGGACATATAAAGGGTTTTAGTAAAAAAAAAAATATCAAAATAATTTTGTCTACCATATGTCTAATATCCGGCCCACTGTGAGGTGGCTTAAAACTAGTCGAGTCAATACTCTGACTTAAAACAAGATTAAAAAAACATGTTTTTAAACATGGTATTATGAAAGACTTAAAATTATTTTTTTTTTTTTTTTTTTTTTTTTTGGATTGCAGCCAAATCAAACAATAAAGAAAATATAGTTGCTGCAGATATGTAGATTAATTTTATGTTTTGGTTAATATGGGAGCTACATGTTTATAAATTGCTTTTTTGTAACAATTTCTGTTAAGTTTTGTCTTTTTGAAAATCTTTGCTATGTCATCAGTTGTGTTTGTATACTTTTGTCAATCTAGTGGATTGAACAAGAACAGATTCTTGATGTTTATTTCACATGACTGTTTTTTTATTCCATCTAGCTATCAAATTTAAAAAGGTTAAGTAATATAATAAACTTTTAAATAATTAAATATTTTAATATCATATGAACTACTGCAAAATTTGATTTCTAATGGCATTTTAATTTATATATATATTTTTTTTGTTGCTACTTTCTACTATTTTTATATATATTTTGTTATTATATTTTAAATATATTTTGTTTTCTACTAATATTATTTGTAGATCACAAGGGCAAAACCACAGATGTAACATTTTTCTCATTAAACAGAAAATATAATACATTATCAATAAACAGATATCTGATGTTCAGAGACACCAGATATCTGTTTATTGATAATGTATTTATATAAAAGTATTTTTTTATGACATTTTCGTCCTAATGCAACATATAAATGCAGTTTTTTTGCTAAATACAAAAATTTTTTTTTTTACAATGGTCATTTGAAGACAAGAAACTTATTTTGGACATCTGTGATTTTTTTGTTGTGAATTTATCAACTCATAAACTTCACTAACTTTTAATCTTTTAGAGCACTTATTTTGTTAAATGTACACCATTTTTTTTTTTTTTTTAATATCTTTGCTTTCAACAAGGCTGCAAGCAACCATTGTAAGAGTTAGAAGTTACTGGAAGAGAAAAGATGAAGATTGTAGAGCAAGATAACGATTGACAGATGACTTAATAGACTGCAAATTATATAAATCAGGAAAGCAAGATGAAGGAAGCAAATTCCAAAGAACTAATGTTTGAGGAAAAAAACCAAGAAAGATCGTAAGTAAGAGTTAATCCTAGAAGATGAAGGGTAGATGACTTATCGAGAACATTACCATTCATAAATATATGAAGATTTAAATTATTGCAATAACGATTGGCTGAAAAAAATTGAGTTTTATCTGAATTAAAGTTCACCAGCCACTGTGGGAAGGATTCAATAATTTTAAAAATGTTACCAGATACACCATAAAAAAAAAGCTTATGGAGAACACCGGCATGCCAAATTTTATTGAAAGCTTTAGAAATGTCAAGAGCAATAGCTTTAACCTCTACACCTTTATCTAATGCGCGATTAAACCTATCTGTTGTTACTGTTAGCAAATCAGCTGTAAAACAAGAAGATCGAAATCCATATTGATGATCAGAAAGTAAGTTATTAGAAGCAAGATTTAAAGACCTTGCTTATGATAAGAAAACTAATGGGACGGTAGTTAGAGGAAACAGATTGCTCTCCAGAATTTTTGAAAATAGGGATAACAGATGCTGCTTTCCAGCAGGCTGGAAAACAAGACTAAGCACTTGTTAAGAACACTTCTGCAAGACTGTAACAGGTATATTGTCTGGTCCACAAGCTGTAGGATAGTTTTGAAAGTATAGATGACAGCTCCAGAGGGCACTTCTGCAAGACTATAACAGGTATGTTGTCTGGGCCACAAGCTTTATAAGAGTCTAACCAGGAAATCACTTTAGATACAGAAGCTGGAATAATACAAATGTCAAGCAATGGATCAATCTGTTTGACAGCTAAATTAGGTAGAATACAACTCATAGAATCAAGAAATGATATTGATGAAAAGTTCTTAGCAAACAATTCAGCTTTGTCTTTAGGTGAGGTGACAAAGTCTGAACCATACAAGACAGGTGGAATAACAGATTTGCCCCTATTATTGATACTGTTAAAGATTCTCCAGAAGTCACGATAGCCTAATATTTGTAATGAAATATGAGATTTCATGACCTGAGAATAGTGCGCTTAGGCATTAGACAAAACCTTTTTACAATGGTTTCTAACAGTAAGAAACAGATGTCTGTCCTCTGGAGAATTGTTTTGCTGATAGGTTTTGATTGGAAATTGCAGCAGCACAATGTGAGGAAAACCATGGAGAAGAGGTTTGACCTGGAATTGTCAAGAGGGAATAAAAGATTCCATGCCAGCCTGAATCCACAAAGTTATGTAAGAAGCATATTTTTTAGCAGGATAACGAAAAATTTCTACCCAAAGGCCATCATGAAGAAAATCTCGGAAAGCGTTCCAGTCAGCTTTAAGATAGTTGTAAGATGTACGATGATAGGGGGATTCAGATGACAAAAAAGAATGATATAATAGATTTAGAGAGATCAAACTGTGATTAGAAGCTCCTAAGGGTGAATGTGGAGAAACTGAGCACTGACTAGGATCAGAAACAAGACACAAGTCGAGCAGAGAAGGTAATGATTGAGGTTGTCTGGAAAGCGAGTTGGAAAGTTGACTATTTGAGTTAGGGATTGAGAAAGGCAAAAGTTGAGGGCTTTAACGCTTGCAGAGTCACTGACACTAGAGCCAAGCCATTCAGTGTGATGAGCATTAAAGTCACCAACAAGAAAAAGATAACCATCAACACTAAGATCATAAGATAAGACAGCTCAACTCAAATTAGTCTTACAAAGAGCAAGTAGGTCTGGTGAACTTTGCAAGAAATAAGACTCAACAGAAAAAAAGTTACTTCGAAGACCACAAATATTAGTGAATGATAGGTTTAGAGAACTTGGTTTTTTGTGTTTTATAGTTTTTTTACTTTATTCATTTTTAAATTTGTTAAAGATTTTGACTCAAAGCATAGATAGTACTCAGTACACTGTTTAATAGCCCAAGCAGTTGTCTCATTACTATTTATAAACCCTAAGCCACAGGAATGGGCTCCAAATGTGGCCTTGACAATGCACACCAAAAGTACCAACAAGGACACCATCCATGCGCAACATGGCACTGTTAATACTTTGATATTTTTTAGCTGTTGATGGAATCAGCCTCTAAACCATAAAACAAAGCTTTTGAGCTGTACCTTCATTAGGAAATAATAGAATGAGTTGCTAGTCATAAAACAGAGACACAAGCAAAACCCATGAATTAAGTCAAGAAGATCCAGCATTCAACATCTTAAACTAGAAACAGTGTATTAAAAATACATCTGTGCCAGCCTAATAGATGAAGAAGGGGTGTGAGGCTTGTCAACAGATTGCCTAGGAGGCCTTCTACAAGATCATCTCTAGCCTTAACTCAACCAAGAGCCCCAAGGCATGGGGTTAAATTTAATAAAAATTATCATTGCAACCTTATTTTTCCCTTAACTTCATTTATTTAGCATACTGTCTGTAATCCATCACTTTGTATCAAGATTGTATTAACCAGACAAACGCCCCATTGTGAACAAAATGTTGATAAAAATCTATGCTTTTTTTTTTTATTTTATAATAAATATCAAATAGATTTTTCTCTTTAGTTTATATAATTAGCAATTGATCAAGTAATATTTTATTTTGTTCACTTAGAAATTGTTTAGCTTCAATAAGTCTTTGATTTTTTAACAAGTAAGAGGCAACTGAGCTCTGTATGCTTGTTTCAGTTTATCGAGGCACTTCAATGTTTGATTAGAAATATGGGATGTAACACACAAAATCATATATTTCTAGTTTTCCATACATACTTAAATAATTAACATAATTAAATACAACTAGCTTTTAAATTATAACTAAACATATCTTAAATGGACAAACAACCAAGAAGTTTGGCTTTAAAAACTCTGCAAATTTCAGAACCTTATCTTGTATTATGTTTATACATAATATCGAATGGTTGTTTTTTGTGAGAGGTCTGGAAAACACTCTTTCAATTTCTGGTGTTTCTGCTAGAAACTTTATAATATTGAATGGTTTTGGTTTTTTGTGAGAGGTCTGGAAAATACTATTCTAATCTTCTGGTGTTTGTTAGAGACTTTTGATTTGCAAAGGTCATGTGTCCAGCACATAAATTTCAAATCAATTTGATACGCTTTACATTTGAGGCGAATGATAATTTAAAAATCATATAGTATAGAGAATAAATCATCAAACCATTTGTTGCCAACAATTTCATCATTGCAATAAAAACATACTTTTTCAGTTAAAAGTATACAAGTATTGAAAGAATAAAATGGTGTACATATTGATTAGGCATTTCAGAGTCTTTTTGCAAATCCAAGTAGATTACTTTACAAATAAAAGTGTGTTGAGTTTGAAGACATTCAGCTCTTTTTTTTCTGATAAAGCGTTTCAGCTTTTCTCTTGTAGAACTGAAGTGATGCATTTAAAGCATTTTTATTTTGTAACATATTTTTAGCAGCACTAGACTGAGACAATTTATCGACTCTACTTTTTAATTTGTGTGTATATATAAATGTGTGTATATATATATATATATATATATATATATATATATATATATATATATATATATATATATATATCAGGGCTCGAATTAACGTAAAAAAATCTAATCGCGATTTTTTTGTTGCTCATAAGCCCTCCTCCACTCCCGCCAGATGGGAGGGGGCATTATTTATTTTAACTTATTTATAATAACATATATAATAAGTCTCATTTTTGCATAAGATGTCATAACATTCACCTTCAGCGGTTGTAAAGTAGCTTTAGTTATAATTTACATTATTAGTATTATTAATTGCATTAAATCTAACGGCTGTATTTTTGTAAAATCAATGAACTTGATATAATCTTCTTTTAATTAATTATTTCATTTTCTATTTTATTTACATATTTTAAACTGTTTAAAACAACTAGAATATTTAATTTTCTATAAATTTTTAACTATTTCAAATTTATAGATTGTTTTGTTAGAGTTTTAAAAAAATTATTTAAAACTCTAACAAAACAATCTATAAATTTGAAATAGTTATAAAAAACTATTAAAAATGACGAAAACATTATCGTGATAAAATGTTAAACTTAACATTTTCACGAAAACCAGCAAAATCACAAACAAGAATGATAATTAAATTCTTACTAAGTAAGTTTTCTTATCTAAGTAACCTTATCAAATTCCTATGATATTTCTATCTATTGCTTTTTCATTCAATGTATTTTTTAATAAAAGTTAGCGTTCACTTTTTTCATTCAATAAAATAAAGCAAAAGAAAAAAATGTGTCTAAATAATAGAATCTTTTACGATCTAATACTTTTTTTGATTGCTATAGAAAAAGTATTAGATCGTAATCGTTAATATTTTGATCGTTTTGTAATCATTTCACTAGTTTAATGCTTAGAATTTTTCAGGATTTTTACTTACAAAAAATTATTTTTACTAAGTAAAAAATCATACGTCATTACAAGTTATTATTTAATATTTTGATTTTAAGGGGTTACAATGCACTAAAATAAAACTAAAAGTTGTCACAATTTTCTTCCTCGCTTTCACTTTCTTCCAAATCCGATATTGTAACTGTCGCTAGATCAATGTCTGTTTTTCCTGACATACTTTTTCTCTATTTTCCGGATAACGATGAAAATTTGCTGACAATCGTCTAACTTTATCATTATACCATTCGTTCATAGCAGTATCAGGTTCAAATTTGTCAATCTCAGGACCTTCTTCACTTATCCGAAGTAGAGATTCTAAGAGATCTCATCTAAGACAACTTCTCCAGTCATTTTTTACGCGATTCATACTTAAAAACATTCGTTCTACTTTCGCATTTGTAAAAGGACAAATAAAAAATAGTTCAAAAATATCAAGAATATTTCAGCATTCTTTTACCAAATTTGATTTGGAAAAAACAATTTCCCAAATTTTCAAATAATACTCATTTGATTGTTACTTATGATGGGAAACATGATGTTTTAAAATGATCCACTCATGAAGTATATTATTCAAATCACATCCTACACCAATTAAAAATTCAGAAAAATGTTCAACAACTTCACTGATAGCTTTATCGCCAAAAGTTCGATCATTCACATTTAACGGCCAGTTATAAACGTCAAGTAAAGCTACCAAATGTATAAACAATGGTGATTTTTGGAGAGATTGAAAACGGCCTTCCATACATATGGTAATATTTGCAATAATTAGCTTGCACTCTTGATTCGAATAGGTATTTAATCGTTTGTTTTTTATAAATTTTTCCTTCCTTAAACCATCGGTCTTTTTCCTGCATTTGTACATTTTCGCTAATTGATTTTCTAAATCTTTTATTTTTCTTTCTTTTACTTTATGCTCCGCTTTAAAAAAAAAATTGTCGTTACAGAAGTCACTGCAGTTTTATACTATAAAAGAACACTAAATATTTGCGAATAGAGTATCAATCTTCTAAAATAAAAAAAGAATAATCACGAAAAAAAGAAAGATTGGGAAAAAACAAATTTTAAGAAAAAACTAATTGCGAAGGTGCAAATAGTAATCTCGATTCGCGATCGCAATACGCTTAATTCGAGCCCTGTGTATATATATATATATATATATATATATATATATATCTGTGTTTCTGTCAAATCAAGTATAGATAAACACAGATTAATTTATGTATAAATCTCTAAAAATGTTCAGGTAGCACTTATATGAATAACTATGGAGTTAAGGTTCTGTTATGTTCTATTCTGTTATTAATCTTCTGCTTCATCTATAACAAAAATATGGGAAGAAATATCCAAATCCTGCTCATCATTGTTTTTAAATTGTTGAAATATTCTGTTGTAATTTCAAACAAATTTAAACTAACAGTTTAAATTTGTTTAAATTAGTTTCATGTATTCCTGTCACATGATTTTTCAATCTTAGATCTGGAACACACCTCCTTTAACTGTTGTTTTTTTGTTGTTTTTTTATTATTTTTTATGTGAATGTATTGTTGCTTACGTCATCCGACATATTTTTTTAAGAATAAAAGTTAGTCATGTGACTTATCCTTTTATTGTCATTGGTTTAGTTATAAATAACTTCGACAGCTGTGTTTTTTATTCTGTAAACATTGAACAATAGTGGTTGTTTTAATGTTGCCCATTTTTTGTAATGACCATAGAACCTTATAACATAGTTTTTTGTTATGAATTTTTAAATTAAAATAGCTTAGTACTAAAAATCATAAAAATATATGAAACTTAAAATTTTCAAAAAGTGGACATCTGTGGTTTTACCCATGTGGTCTTCATTTATTTTAGTTAGAACTACTAAGAGGTTATCGTGTTGCTTTTTCAGTAGTTTTTTAACATTTATAGTATTGATAATTTTTATATAGCATTTTCTTACATTTTTTTGTAGTTTTTTTACTAAATAAAAAATGTCTATGATAGTGTTTAAAATATGTCTATGAAACCATATGTAAAAAATTTACTAATATTTGTTATGAAAATTATTATAAACTTAAATCTGAAGAATACTTATATAGATTTGTTTTTAGATTAAACAATTTTTTCATTGGTCTGCCAGACAATAATCCTTTGCGTTATGACGTTTATATTGGCCAACTTCAGCTATCTATAAAATTTGGACACACAAAAATGATGACAACACAATTAAAAAAAGTAATTTAATACTTTTGTTAAAGGTTTGTGTATAAATGTTAAAATTACTTTTATTCATTGTTTAATATTGTTAAACTATGCATAAAAGGGTTTTAAAAATCTTTATTTTTAAAAAATTTCAAAAAGTTTTTTTTTTCACATTTTTATAAATGCTGACTGCTATGAAGCTCAAATACTTGACAACTTTTGAGAATATGTTTACAAATCATGAAGAATCAACAACAACAACAAAAAGTGTAACTTGAAAAAGAAGCTTTTTATTTTTATCTCCTACCTCAAAATTGTGCCTTCTACGTTTAGATTCAGACAGTCATGGAAACTTTTATTCAATTTTATTGGTCTAAAGTCAAGTCTCACTTGCCCCTTTTTTTTTAAAGTCAAGCTTCATTCTACCCCATGTTTGTCTTCTTCTTGTGCAGCTGCTATTTCTAATTAAATAATCAACTAATCAGTTTACTTCTTCTTACTTGATCCTTTAATTAGAAAAAATCAAATCTTAAGTCATACAACTTGAGTCAGCATCTTAAGTCTAATAAATCTTTGACAATCAATACATATCTGATAATATAATAACAACATATCTGATAACATAATAACAACAGATTTTGATCACTTCACTCTACTGTTGACTTGTTAACTGTTATAAAAAAAAGTTGTAGATTAGATGGAAGTGGTGAAGTATAGGCTATTGCTTTTGGCATCAAAGGTTTTTTATGTAGTCTGACAAACTGATTGTCTCCATAAGCTAGCTAGATATGGTATATCAATACATCATATATTAATACTTACCTTTAAAATATTAAATATTAATCTTACCTTTAAAATATTTGTTTATGACTTTAAAATATTTGTTTATGACTTACCTATATAATTCAGATAAAAAGTAATTCATTTTTGATTGCTCAGTACAACTGATCTTAAATATGGCTACTTTTCTGTGGTAGTTTTAGACTTGCATTGGCTGGTGAAATTTAACCCAAACACAATTCAGCTATTTACTGGTAATAATTATTGCAATATTGTGGATATTCTTACATTGATGAGTGGTAAAACTTTTATTGAATCCTCCACTTTATGTCTTTTTGGATTATTTTTCACAAATAGAAACCATATATCTTATCCGTTGCAAAGTTATCATCTTTTTTTTTTTTTTTTTTTTTTTTTCGAATTCATCTCCCCAAAGCCGAGAAGGCCACTACAGATGAGGAGGCTACTTGTGGTATGACCCTCTCTCAACTCTATAACTCCGAAACATGAACCTTGACGAACAAGGCCGCTGCGCGGAGAAACAAGTTGATAAGGTCACTTGTGATAAGGTCATCTGATAAGGTCACTTTTATTTGTCTTTGTATAGAATACTATCACCATGTTTTAGGCTAGTTTTTCTAATGATGTTCTTTCTCCTTTAAACAAGGTCCAAATATGCATTATAAACGTAATTGAACCTTCTTTAGTTGCCAAGCTTGAGTCTGTCCCACTGTTACCACAGTAACTGTTACCACACAGTTATCTTTCTCTTCTACATATGCTACCATAATTGCTGCTAAAGCAAGATTTTGTCTCTTGTTCTGTCAAGTGAATCTCAATATTGCATAACTCTAAATTGCATTTATTTGCTGTAACTATTCTTTTATGCTCAAAAAAATATTTATCTATTTTTTTCTCAAACATTAATGCCTTGTAATTCTCTTCTGGCATCATGGTGTCCTAGCTTATAAAATTTATTTATCTGTTTTCTTGCTCTCAAACTTTTATCTTTGTTTTCTTTAATAATCTTACCTAAATAATAATTTGCTTGCAGCTTAATGGAAATGAATTTTTTAAAAATATTTTTCAGTATATTTATTTATATGTTTAGTTTTACTCTCTGAATAGTATTGCATGTTTGGTTTTAGATCAAAGAATGGCTAGGAGTTTGGAATGTAGAATTGGAGGAGAAACGTACTTGTTACAGATTACTGCACGCAGCATTAAAGCATGAACATCGAAGGTATTACATTTCTATGTCAAGAAAATTAAATTCATGAATTTCTTTGTTACATTTAAAATAATTATTTCTCTAATTTATAACAAAATATTCAAAAGTTTCAAATATTTTTATAGCGATGAAGCGACTCGAGTTATGTTGGAATTATTATCTACCTATGATGAAGAGTGTGCCTCTCTAGCAAAAGATGATGCTGTAGAATGTATCATTGACTTCATATCTAAACCAGATGTTTTTATTATGGATCATTTGCTTCAACTGAAGCCTGTATCTGCTCTTAAAGGGCAGCTAATATACGAAGTAAATTTTTCTGATTTAAAAAATTAAGTAAAGTAATCTTCATATTTAAAAAAAGTATGGGCATCATAATATTTTTGTTAATCAAATAAATGTACAAGAAAAATTGAATCAACATTAAATCATTTAGTTCAATGTGTTGTGAATCTACAAACTTCTTAGGGAGATTTTGATTGGACAAAATAATAGTTTATTTTAAATTATAAATTTTACAAGGATTTTATTTTTTGATTAAAATACAGTTTTTAATTTAAAATTAAATTGCTTTGACAATGTTTTTTACTCTAAATTTATAAGAATCAAGGAGTTTCATCATTCTGAATGGTCTGGCAACCTTTTCAACTGTAATGCTTATACTATTCTAAAATTAATAAAATTATTTTAAAATAATTTATAGTTATAGTTTAAAATAAGTTTTTTATTTACAATAATTATTTTCATTCTTTTTTAAGTTGCTGACAATATTTGTTTCTGGGCAACTCAATGATTACAATACCTTTTGCACAAATAATCCAGATTTTATAGAAAAATCAGGTATAAATTTATGTCTGTCATTGTTAGATATAAATATTCTTAAATTGCATTTCAAATAAAACTTTATTTAAAATTACTTAATTTTTAAACATAGGTTGCTAAGTTAGGTATAAATGTTAAGTCACCATTTGATTCAAGGTGCTGGTTAACCTTGAACAGCAAAAATTTGCTTTGAAAGGTTGTTGTCTATTTGTCTATTTTAGTTGGCTGTTAACAGTCTAGTATTTTTCCTACTGATTATATTGAACATAATAAGTTTTATTTTTTATAATTTTTCATAAATAATATTTACTTTGTGCAAGCTATAATTTATAAAGGTTGGGTTAAGTAAAACTGGCGCTTTTTATATCTTGATTTAAAAAGATAGGAATGAGCTACAAAGTTGATTTTTTTTTATTGAATGCTTATTAAGTCTTGAACAAAAATGAATAAAGAAAAAAATTAAATATCTTCAGTACGATAAAATTTTCTGATTTTTCTCTTGATGGGAGTCATAAGATTTGCACTAGGTGCAAATCTTATGATTTAAGATGTGAGATTCATACTCTGTGGTGGTTTTATCTTTTTCCTTTTTAAAGTCAGTGCTTGATTTTGCTTGCCTAAACTTTTTACATAATTTGGCTTTAATTATCGCCTAATATTGTTAAATTGGACAAATTTCAGGACAATTTGCAGGATTGTGTGTTCAAGGTATGAAATCGATACTAATGGCATTATCGAAGTTTAACGTAGATTTGGAGTAATGACACAACCCTAGGTCAAGCCAAAAGATTGCATTACCATCGTGGGCCTTCCACAGTGGCAATAAGTGCTTTTTAAGGCACTCTTTTTGATAAATTTCACTATTTATTGTGGAATTAGTGACAAAACTTTGTGTTTTCAATCCACATTGACATATGGCTTGTGAAGCCATAATTTTTTGGAGGAGTTTTTTTGATGTCCTGAAATCGTTTTGAAATTTAGTTTCACATAAGTTTCATTATCCATAATTATACTTTTTTTTTTTTGTACACAATAATTTTCTATAATTTTCCTGCATGACTTCTTCCCACTAAATTTTCTTCAGCATTGCGATCTCAGTTTATACATCTTGAAAAACTTAATTTTATGCTTTTTATTGATAGCCTGAACCAATTGTCTGCTAGTTTTGCATTTTAGTGCCAAATCTTGCTCAGAAATGTTAGGATTTGCCCTTATTTTTGCCAAAACATTCGTCTTCAGTTTTGTTAATGTTCAAGTCGTTGCCACTTCTAGGCATTCTATTTATTGTATTAAGTGTCAAATACTTATTTAAAGTACTAATCACAGTGCTTCTAGAACATACAACAGTTTTTACAATCGATTTGGGAGGCAAATTAGGACTTTCCACTCAATCATGCAAAATTACGTCACATACTTGTTGCTGTTTTGTTGCCATATTGAATAGTAATAACATTTTTTTTAAATATTTTAACTGAAATACATAAATAATTATTTTTCTAATAATTAACTAATAATCAACATAAACATAAATAACATAAGTAATTATTTTTCTGTATGATAACATTCTTTATGATTTTTTTAGCGCTCTAATCATAAGAAATAAAGTGTCAATTTTACTTAGCCCAACCTTTAATATAAAATAAAATTTAAATATTTAAAACTATATAAGTGTATTATAAACATTTACATAGATTATAGTTTTTCATTATAACATTTCATCTTTTTTAATACTGGTATGTTCGATTCAACAAGCTTGTTAAATAAAACATAAGTATATAATATATAAATATGTAAATAAAGCTTAAAAATAAAAAAGTGTAATATAGTATAAAAATATAGTAAAAGTCATATAGTATAATAAAAGTAAATATAATAAAAGTAATAGTAATATAGTATAATAATAATAAATACATAATAATCTAAATTTCTTTTGTTTTTAGGACTAGACCATTTGGCTAATATTGAAAAAATGAAAATCTTAACAATGATATCACTGGCAAATCAAGAAAAGGAAATAACGTATCAAAAAATTATACAAACGTTAGGTCTCACTGAAGACAATCTTGAAGAATTTGTTATTGAATGTAAAAGAATTGTAGCTTTTTTAACTAATGATATTCACATGTCTTATACTGTAGACTTAGTTCTGCATCAAATGTAACACTGATGAGATCATACTGAAATAGGGGTAGATGGGGATTTCAGTACATACTTAGACTGAAGTGTTGTGCTTGACAAGCAGTATCTACATATTATGGGATATATATATATATTATATTTATATAATATATATATTATATTTATATAATATATATATTATGTTTATATAATATATATATTATATTTATGTAATATATATATTATATTTATATATATATATATATATATATATATATATATATATATATAGTTCTATAGTTTGTTGGCTTTAGGAAGAGCGGAAGGAAAAAAGTGATTCTTACGCCAACACATACGTCACTTTTAATTACTTTTGACTTTCGTCCAACATTTCCGTGTTGGACGAAAGTAAAAACCATTAATTTAATTACAAATTAATCGTTTTTTAAAAAAACCACAAAAACGCAAATTTAATTGACCAGAATGTTTTTAAAAACATTCTGAATGTTTTTATAACATTTTGAATGTTTTTAACAATATAAACAATGTTTTTATTTTTATTTTTTTTAATAAAATATTTTTATTTTTATTTTTTTTAATAAAATGTTTTTATTTTTATTTTTTTTACTGTAAATCATGCGCGGAGTGTTGCTACATCGACTATCTTATAGCCTGACTCGCAAGAGAGTGCTGCTACATCGACTGACAAATAGCCTGACTCGCAAGGGAGTGCTGCTACATCGACTGACAAATAGCCTGACTCGCAAGGGAGTGCTGCTACATCGACTGACAAATAGCCTGACCCGCAAGGGAGTGCTGCTACATCGACTGAGGGTTTGGTTGGGGCAGGCAGTCTATCATTATTAAAAAAAAAAAATTCCGGTCTTGCATTTTAATTTTTACTTTTTGTCAACAAAATATCGAAAAAACTTTCGGACAACATCTAAGGGTTCTATATATATATATATATATATATATTATATTTATATAATATATATATTTATATATATATAATAGGGTGTCCCAAAAATATATATGTATATATTATATAAAAAATATATATGTATATATTATATAAAGTATATATTTATGTATAAATTATATAAAATATATATATGTATATATTATATAAAATATATATTTATATTTATATATATTTTTTATATTTCTCTCTCTCTCTCTATATATATATATATATATATATGTGTGTGTGTGTGTGTGTGTGTGTGTGTATATATATATATATATATATATATATATATATATATATATATATATATATCTATATATATCAACCCTTGGAAGTGTTTGAGGTTGGCAATTTTTTGCCGACCTCAAACACTTTCAGGTTGGCATTGCCGAATGCCAACCCTAATTCAGAAGGCTGATATAGATAAACACACACACAGAAACGAGGTTAAGCACTTGTAAGTAGACAGATAGGTCGTCATTGCATAATGCTGACCCTAATTCCGAGGGCTGATACATATTTTGGGGTTGGCATTGGGCAATACCAATCTAACTGCCGACCTAGAAGTGTTTGAGGTTGGCAAAAAAATTTCCGACCTCGCTTCTATCTCGTATGGATAAACCTTTCTATTAAATTTTTTTGCTGACCTGATGCCGCCCTCTAACAGATTAAGGTGGGCAAATTATTGCCAATATCATTTTTCCTAATTTTGAGGGTTGATAGCAAGTATCAATTTATGGATTTGTCTATTATCAATGTATCAATTATTTGGGATTAGTACAATTGACCTTATTTTGGCACATTTTTTTTATTGATTTGTTAATTTTTTAATTTGTTGCTTTTTTATCCTTGATAAAAATATTAAATAAACTCTTTCATTACTGAAGAGTTGAGGATTTTTTTGTGTAGCACCTCTAAATCCTAATAAAGATATGCTTTTTATTACTTTAACATAAAATTTGTATAATATTTACAATTGTATAATATTATATTTGTTTTACATTTTTTAAACCTTTTAATTATTGTATAATTTATCCGGATCTGCATCACCTCCAAAAAATTGGTACATCATGAACATATATGTTAAATACTAAACTTAAATATTATATGTTGAATAAAGATTTCTATATTTAAATTGAATAAAATTTCTTTAGTGGTGAAGTCTGGGCTTGTTCATGCAAAAATTGATCAAATTAATGAACGAATAATTATCAGGTTATTTTTAATATAATTTTTTTAATATAATTTATATATTTGTTTAATATTATGCAAATTTAATATTTGTCATGTGCTGTCATAACAATTGTTATGTGATCGTTATATTTAAGTTATTATGATTTTGAGGTAGCGTAGCGTATTCAACATTCAGATATTCTGTCATTTGTTTTTACAAAAATATAAACTTTATGTTTTGGCATAAAATAAACAGTTGAAGGGAAATGGTTATAAAAATTTTGTTACTCAAAAGTTGTATCTTAAGAGAATCCTATCAAGCTCACACATTGTAACTAAAAACCACAAATAAAGGTTTTTCTGATTAAGCAGTGTTAGGTCATTAAATATTAAAACAGTCATTTGTCATTTTTGGTACCAATGCTCTAATCTCAGGTAATGAGTCTGAGTTTTTTTTTCACTTCTTTTTTTAGATTCTTGATTTAGACAGACTGTTCAAAAAAACTTTGAGTTTTTGATAATGATAATGCTGAAATAGTTAACTCTTAATTTTAACTCAGTATTTTTATAATAATATTTAATTTATATTTACACCACATCATTACTTTAAATTTAATGTATGCAGTTTACACCACATCATTGCTCTATATTTAATGTATGCAGTTTACATCACATCATTACTTTATATTTAATGTATGCAGTTTAAATCACATCATTACTTTATATTTAATGTATGCAGTTTACATCACATCATTACTTTATATTTAGGTTTAAGTTTTTTTTTTTTTTTTCAACAGTTTTTATTATGTTTGAAGTGTCTCTGTTTTGTACTTTTTTATTATTTAATGCTTATATTCTCAAAAGGATAAAACCTTTTATTCATTGTTTTATCCTAATCATTGTTTAAGAGTTTCTTAAAATAATATAAAGCTATTCACAAGTTCATTAAAAAAATGTTGGTTTTACTCATTAGTTTTAACAAAAACAGATTTTACAATTGTTTTCATTGTTTTTTGTTGTTATTGTATGAATTAGTAAAGTTGCTTTGGAAAAAAATTAAGCACTACTCAACATTCAAAAAACTTATTAAAAAGTTAAACCTTAAAGTTGAATTGAGTTTATTAATTATACCTTTTTTGACGCCTTAATAAATAATAACCATGTAAAAGTTGTAAACTATTAACTAGAAATGTTTCAAATTTTATTTTGAATACAAGTGGGTCAAAAAACGGTGTCAGAGACCATCAAATGGCAAATTATTGGGCTTTTCACATCAATAAATATAGCAACATTGAAATAGGCAAACTTGTGGGTGATTCTGAACATCTGGTGAGAAAATAGTGCAAATCTGCGAGCTGACATGTAAATTTCATTCCGGACTGTCTGTCGACTGTCGAGTTTAGTGACCTAAATGTTCTGAATATGACTGTACTAGCATATTCAGAACCAGCAGAACAAATCCTTAGCTCAGCAACATACGGATGAGCTGTTATACAGCTCATCGGTATGCATGAGTTGTATAACAGCCAGATCATTCAATACTAACAAAAACACACTAGATTGCATTGCTAAAGCAGTTGTATGGCAGAAATCTACAATACATTTTCCAGCAAGATGGGGCTCTAGCACACACAACGCATAGTATGACACATTGGCTTAGCACAACTTTTTTTGTTGTTGTTGTAAATGCAATGCATTTTAGTGAAGCTGCACCGAGCAGTGAACGCCTTAGAGGTGAATAATAAGTTAAAAAGGGTTTAGCAGAGTGAGATAAAAGTACAAAAGAACAGATGTCCAGTGGAAAACAAAGAGTCTAAAAGTAGAAAAATACTAAAAAACTGATAACACCAAGGTATCTTTTTAAGGTTCTCCATTGTGTTATCCCAAAAGGACTATTCTCAGAGTATCCCGTCAGGACAATTGCCACAGACTTCTGAATTGACACTGGGACCAGAGGACACTTAGTGTGGCGCAGTACAACTTGCATACAATTGAAAGTTAGTTTATTGACATGAGTGTCGATAAGTGCAGTGCATTGTCGCAGTATAACATGGGTTAGTGAGAGTTGTGAACTGTTTTGAGTTCTTATAGCTGTATATGTAATAAAAATAGTAAATGCAGTGTACGTGACTATTGTAGTAGCCTGTCTTGATAGTATGAGTAATCAGTACAAAAATAGTTGAAAGTCATTTGAATTGGTATAACGTAAGCTAGATGTGAATACTAGAAGTCCAATAACATGAATCATAAAAATAACAAACTATTGCAACTAGATAATCTGGAAAATTTAAGTTGAATTACACCAATATAGTAACAATAACTTGTATATATATTTTACAACTAGTAATCTGTATATATATTTTACAACTAATAATATAATATTATGCGGAATTTTGTATAAGTTATAAGATTAACTGTGAATATGTCATGTGCCTGTAATGTTACCAGGAGTTTCTGAAGTCGAGTAGAATTATTCGTTTTATGAAACAGGTAGCAGGTAGCCTCTTGTCAATTAAACAAACTGTATGTATAGCATGGCTGATTTTGTGTTTACTTATATTCATAGTGACTTGTGTCTTTAGTATAAGTTTTTTGTATCAAAATAATATTAGTGGTTAGAAGCTGGTTATCAAAATTAAGTTATGTGGTATCTAGTAATAATGTGAATTTGTATTTTTTATTCTTTATTAGCTTAATAACTCATTATTAGCATTATTATAGTATTTTAACAGTGTGAGAATGATACATTAACAATAACATGTATATATATATTTAAATATAGTTTAAGTTATAATTTATGTGTTATTACTTATCTTTTATAGAGGAATGTGTATGTCACAGAGTTGGAGTAGAATTATTCGTATTTTAAGTAGTTATCAGATGGTGTATGTAACAGAGCTGGAATAGAATATTTGGAGTGGAATGATTCGTTTTATATATAGTTAGTGTGGTGTGGCTTGCGTTATTGGTATGATAAATATATATAGTAAAAAGATGCAGTGACTATTGAAAGAATATTAGATATAGTACCTTTAGTGTATTTGACAGTAGTTATGCATTAAATATCATGCTTATCTATAGTAACACTGGACATATTATGTACAGCCTGATATGCACAAACACATTATGTAGTACTGGACACCTAATGTATAACTAAGTAGTACTGGGCAGTGGTTATGCACTCTGGCTATACACAAACATCCACTAAATGTATATATATATATATATATATATATATATATATATATATATATATATATATATATATATATATATATATATATATATATATATATATATATATATATGTATGTATATGTATGTATATGTATATATACATACCCATATACATATATATACACCCACAAACACACATATATATGCATAAAAATAGGTATGCATCTGTCTACAAATATATACACAAATACATACATATGCACATATACACACTGATAAATATAGTTACGTATATATTCATACAAACACATGAGTATATATGTGCTCACGTATGTGTATGCACACACATATACCCCATGGATATACATATATATACCAAGACATCCATAAATTATTTATATGTATCATATACATTACAATGGTTATTTCACACATTTATTGTGTTAAATAGGTGTTAGAGTAGTGTTTTAATGACCCAATTTGGATAAAGTATAACCCTATAGGCATAAATCAACAAATATAAATTCTAGAAATATTAGTATCAATCTAAGAATGGCAAGCATCAGTGTATTGAGTGGTAGATGATTAAAATTTAGGTGTTTTATTGACCAATTACCCATGTAGTGTCAAGATGACATTCTTATCAGAATCATTAATTGTCATCGGGGAGTTTCGAAGGTCTGGCGCCTGACCAATGGTCGACACCCTGTGGACACTACCTTGCTAAAATCGAGCACGTGCTCAAAATTTGTAAAACACCAGTATTTGATGGGATGGTGTGTCGTAGACTTAGTTTGTTCTTTTCTTGGCCAACTCTGACCAGGGCCTTAGTGTATCTACTTGTGAATGTCAATGTAGGCATTCACATAGATATCATATGACATTTATTATGTACCACAGACATGCAACATAAAGTGATAGTCATTGGTACGTAATTATAAACTTTAACTATATATTTTAAAACTTTAGTAAAATGCAGCTAATTGAGGGAAAACATAGACATAGATCCCCTTACAAATAAGTATTGTTACATATACTTTGTCTATAAATATAATTGTGAATAGAATAAAAGAAAGTTAAGTAGCAAAAACATGTGTGCTTACCATTTTAAAAGTAAATATTATCTTTGGTTTAAATCGTGACGAGGATGTAGAATGTGTTCTTGATGATGAATATCAACTTGTTGTTATAAAAGTTAAATTTAGAATTATAAATAAACAGTGATATACAGGGAATGTGAAAATTGATAAGAAACTTAATCTGCCTAAATATCCGAAGAATGTAAATAAAGTATTTTCCAGCAAGATGGGGCTCTAGCACACACAAGGCATAGTATGAGATTGGTTTAGCACAACTTTTTTTTTTGCTTTGGTGTCCTAAATCACTAGATCTCCTCGGCATTTAATAAAATAGATGAGCCTCGGCATTTAATAATAGAAATTGATTTTCATTGGATTGACAAACTTAATAACACAAACAAAATCGATTTACAGCAATTTGTGTACATGCCTCAGCAAAGTCTGCTATGCAATAAAAGTGTGCGCATGTAACCTTACGTTGGAGTTAGCAACCATGTGTATTAAATTGACGTGAAATGACTTGAAATAATAATAGTATTTAGTGATTTATTTCACATAATATTAAATTTATGTATAAAAAAAATATAGATATAACATAACTTAATGGATAATATTATAAACGTATGGACACATTCAATCATAAAATGTTAAACATTTTGCTAACTGTATAGACTTTAACCTTTCAGCAAAATATGTTTTTGATTTTTGCTTGAAAATCCAGCATTTTTGACCTAACTTGTTAACACGTGATTTTGCGGTTCCAAGCTTTTATAAGCTTCCATATAAAATTTATAACGATCCTGTAAAATTTAGTCATTGATATATAATATGTTGTTCAGTCCTATTTTTACCCTTAGCCGTCAGGGACTGTTGTCAGCAAAAATGCGCTGAATAAACTCATGTTTATTAATAAACGCGCTTAAGACAATACAACTTGTTTTTAAAATTATTTATTTCCGGCTTAACTTTGAATAAAACTCTAGAGCACTATAAGAGTTTGATGATAACATAATTTACGGTAATAACAATAATAATAGGTTTGATACTATTAATTTACTTCCAGCAGTATCAGCTTTTGCTCTTTCGTTAAATTAAACTGATTACTCTGAGGTGCTTAATAAACGAGAGGGGACGTTTAACAATTTTGGAAATTTTTCAAATATTTAATTATTCTAAATAATTATTTTAGATAATTAAATATTTGAAAAATTTCCAAAAACTATTTTATTTAAATTTTTTAAATTATATTTATATATAATTTAAAAAGTTATATTTTATATATATATTTATTTTATATATATATATATTTAACGATTTTTAGTGTACTTAATATGATTTGTTATTTTTAGATCGGTTGGGTTTAGAACATTTGGTAAAAATGAGTGGGAGTCACTGCAACAAAAGCTTCAGACATGGGTCACTAATCTAAACGTCATCAAAACAAACTTGGAGCAAGTCGTACAATCGTAATGAACTCAATAAATTTATATATTAATCTTGAATAGTTTTTCTTGTCGGTAAAGCGAAACAATCTTTTGCACTCAATGAATAAACACCAACAAAGAAATGTTTTTACAACTTTTAGGTCACACCCCTGATGAATAAAATTTTAGTTCTGTCATTTCAGGGTATTTTTAAGTCATTATTTCCAGAAAAGTAGGCACATGAATAACTAGAGCATGCAATTTAAGACATTTTCTTTCAACGTAATATATGCTTCTTTGAAGGTATTGAAGTGATCCTTGTAAGATATGTTCAAACTTAGACCAAAACAAGTTTTCTTCACTTTATTTACTTTCTTAAATTATCAAGTACAGCATCAAACTTGGATTTATAAATATTTTGTAATGTCTATGTTGTCTAATAGCTTTAAACAATGTCGTCCCTTAACCTAACCCCTGTGTAATTTCGGATTATCAAAAATACGTAAACCTCCAAGGAGAGAGGATTTTTGAAACAGTTGTATCATCTGTTATATCCAACGAAGGATTTTGGACGCAATTCTTGAAGGCTGCAGCAGTGAGTTAACTTTTTTTTCTGAGTTTCACATCTCCCTTTTGTAGTGTACTGCATAATCTCTAATTATACCAAAAGTCACCAAAAAAAATCTTAGATTAAAATCCGGAACTAAATAAACGAACTAGAGCACTGTCTTCAGCCACAATTTTTTTTCTTAGGTTGGGTTCAAAACTTTCCTACCCTTTTCAACTACTAATTCAAAAAAAAAACAATATTTTTTTTGTGAATCATTTAACCCTAGTATATTTTTAAACCTTGTAACTTTGCTTGCTGGCTCCTTGTTTAAAGGGAAAAAATGCTTTTGATTTTTTTTCTTTGGAACTGAAATATTAAAAAGTTTATGGGTTTTGTTAGCTAGTTGTATTGAATCACCTGATTACATTTCAGATGGTTTCCACTTTATGATTTGAGTACAAAAAAGTTCTGCACCTCTCTAATCTAAAATATAATATTATAATATTAACATCAACAGTTGCCTGTTCCTACATAACAATTTTGTATTCATTTTTATATTTTGATTTTAGGTCAAAGAATTATTTTACATGTAACTTACCTCTATACAGTAGGGTGGGTTGTATTTTTAGTTTTTGAATTTTTCATCGTAACTAGTGGGAAAAAACGCTACACCATTTAATATGACTGCTTGAGAAATATTAGCCTATTTGAGTTTAGTTGTAAAAAGTGAGTGAGTTTTGCTTATATTATATGGGTATGAGGTCCATTGTTATTCACCTACATATCATTTTCTACCTACCAACCCGCGTTCTATTTCGCCTTTTTTTTAATTCTTTTTTTCATGGTCAAATTTTAGTTCATAATTTTCAAAACCACTTTTTTTTAAAGGTTTCTTCAAATACTCGTTTAGAGGAACTGAATACATTTTCGTTAGAGGAGTTTTAGTTTAGCCTGTTATTAATTGAAATCGGAATTTGTTTTAGAATTTGGGGTGGATAATTTGAGTTAATTTTAATATACAATAATTCATCGTTTGGTTTTTTGAAAAGCTTGTATGAATTTTCAGAGAGGTTAAATGTGACATCAAGAAAGTTAACAGTTTTTAAATTTATTTTTATTTCGATTTGAAGGCCAATATTTTAAAAAATATTTATATCTTTTCTACTTTTATCGAGCTGTGGACCAGATTTTTTACGCATTACTATTAAACCATTATCGCGATAAAGGCCTAAATCTTTTATATCGATTATTTTGCTTAATAAATCTAAAATAGATATTCCAACAAATTCACAAATTTCTGCTCCATCATAACTGCCCATTGTAACATCAAAGCAGTCATGTATGCTTTTTTTTTTCCAAGTTTCCTTATTAAAATAAAGTAATGTTTTATTATACGGATTGTTTCTTCAGGAATAACTATGTGGCTTTTTGCAAATTTTGCAAATTAATTGTTTTATTTAAAATATCTGCTGTTATTG
This sequence comes from Hydra vulgaris, assembly GCF_038396675.1. Classification (NCBI taxonomy): domain Eukaryota; kingdom Metazoa; phylum Cnidaria; class Hydrozoa; order Anthoathecata; family Hydridae; genus Hydra; species Hydra vulgaris. The sequence continues at coordinate 50,725,567 of NC_088921.1, forward strand.
AGGGGTAAAAATCATTAATGTCAAATTAAATAAATGTGCAGCCATTTTTATTTTTGATTATGGAGAACAAAGGCTGGATTAAGGGTCTTGGGGGCCGGGAGACAAAAAATATTTGGGGCCCCATTCCTAAAAAAGTGTATTTAAAAATGAATGCAAAAAACATAAGATTACTTTTTTATTTAAATAGAAACTTTTCTTGCTTTCACATTTTCAAAATCAATTACAACATCTTGAAAATTTATATTTTTTTAACAGTGTTCTTTCAATTGTCATTAAACAAAGAGCATTTAAACAATCATTTAACATTGAGGAACGGAGATCATTCTTAACTATTGCCATTTTTGAAAATGCCCTCTCTGCACTACAATTAGTAATGGGAAGAGTAAGAAAAATCTGATATGCAATGTCAACATTGGGAAAAACTGGTTCTAACTTATTCCTAAGAATTGCTTGTAAACATTCAAGTGCTGATATATTCTTCTCATTCGCCATAAACTTGGAAAATTTCATCAGGGAATTGCGTATCTAAGTCTGAAGGATAAATCGTATACAAGGATTTGGCAGCAGCAACAATGACAGGAACGATCATGATCTGAAAACTAGTTAGAAAACCAAACTTTCTCTCTGCAGACTCGTAAGCAAAAAGCCTTTCTTTTAAGCACATTTTCAACTTGTCTATGATTGGGAAAAAATACTTGATTTTAAATTTTTCATTGCCACCAAGAACCGCTTCATTCTTGCTATTTTCACCAAACCCTAATTTGCGCGTTTTCTTTCTTTTATTTTCATGCTTGTACTGATTAGGAATAATGCTTAAGAACCTTTTAGCGCTTTCTTGGATGTCAAGAAAATTTTCACGAACTGACGTCACATGTTTCAAAAGAGATTTAAGCAATCGAACACCAAGATCCAGATCTGCAGTTTTATCCTGACGTTTCATACTAGTAGCATCAAATCGTAACATTATTCTGTGCCATAGCTCCGCCATAAAAGCAACATCCAAAGTTTTCATTTTTTTTTAAAGTGCAGTGGCTTCGTTTTGGGTCTGACGTTTTTCATCTTTATCCAGAATAATTGATTCTAATGTCTTAAGGATATGATTGTAATTTGAATGTAGAACTTTAGTAGAAATGGCGCTTGCTGACCACCTTGTCCCACTTAGGCTTTTAATGGTAACTTTCCTGTCCTTTCCAGCACCACCTACAAGACCTGAACAAACCATCTGCCATCTGTGAGTTGAAGAAGCACAGAAGTTATACAGCGATTGGAGAAACCCAAAGATATCGGATGCAGCCTCACAGCTGTCAACAGCATTTACACCAACTAAATTTAGAGAATGTCCTGCACAAAAAATAAATTCAATTTTTGGGTTCTCTTTTTTCAGTAGTGCTTGCACGCCTTTGTATTTTCCTGAAATGTTAGATGCATTGTCTTATGGCTGACCACGAGCATCTTTAATGTTTAAGCCAAGCTTATCTAATGTTTTCTTGACAGCATCTGCCATAGTCTTTCCGCTATTTCCGCATGAAGATTCAAGCACAATAAACTTTTCTTCCACAACAGCTTCCTCGCTCACATATCGAATGATTATTGCAAGTTGGTCACAGTGTGAAGTGTTAGTTGATGAGTCAACAATCAGTGAAAAGTATTTAGCACTGGCAATTTTGCTACTAATGGAGTCCAGAACTTTTTTTGCCATTAAGAAGACGATTTCTTCATAACTTGTTGATGAAATGTATGAAACATTTCCTCTGCCCTGGTTTCCTCGGCTTTCTAAGTGTTTAGCAAGGAATGGATCAAATTTTGTTAAGAACTCCAAGGCCCCGAGAGAATTTCCATTACTGAAGTCACCTATTTCTTCTGAATCACCTCTTAGAGCTAGACCTCGACTGCACAAAAACTTCAAGCATTCAACAACTCTTCTCAGAACTTCCCTCCAGTAACGCTTTTCATCCTCCAACTGCTGTTTTAAATGAATATCAATTTTTCCTTTTAATGTAACTTTTCCAAAATAGCACTGGACTGCATCAGAATGCTGCTCGCTTTGTTCATGTCTATGTATAGAACGCAGTCCATGAGCCCAGTTGTTGAATCCAGATCTGAAATTTTAGTCTGAATCTTGACTAAGCAAGCAGAAGAAACAAAATATTTTTCCTGTGGATGGTGAATAAATAAGCCAGTCTCTTTCGAGTTTCACGATTTTTCAACTTTCACGATTTTTTCGAGTTTCACGATTTTTCAAAAAAGAAAAATAGATAAGAGAGCAGCACCTTATTTTGGGTTTTGTTACTTTTTTAGATTTTTTAAAACTTTTGTCTTCAACATTTTGATCAGGAATTTCTTTTATAGAAATCCAGTAGCGATGTGCTTCTTTCAAATCATTCCACAATGCTGGGTCAGATTGACATATTAACAAACTGGACTAAAACAAAAAACAACTGTGCAGCTTAAGTTAACGATTAAAGATAATAATACGTTTAATAATATTACTCATAAGAAAAATAATAACAATAATAATAAAACAACAATAACAAAAGAAATAATAACAATGTTAATAACAATAATAACAATAAATTTAATTATTTATTCTTCCCTCTAAATTCCAAGGTATTCTTTCATTGCCATATGACACATTTTCTTGCTGCGCTGTTGAATTGGATAACACCGATACATTGTTCATTGAAGAATTATCTGTTACGTTCTGCAATTGTGAACTTTTTGCAGTTGGGTTTGATTCGGTTGACAAACATTGATTCTCCTCTAATGCTTTTTTCAGGAGATCGGAAAAAATTAGTCAATTTTGGGATTTTTTTTAATGTTGTTTGCTGTCTGTCACATTTATTTTTTTTCAGTTTGCGTTTTAAATTTCCGCTTAGATATTTTCTGTACATTATTGTCCAATTATTGCAAAAATAATTGTAATCTTAATTTATAATTCTTTAGTGGTAAAAAAAAAGAAGTAAAAAACTAATATTTCAAAAAATATATAAAATATTTAATACATATTTACCAATAAATATAAAAAAATAAAAAAACAAACAACTTATTTATTTATATATTTATTAAACACCCACTATACAAGTATACAAGGTAAATTAGAGTTTTATACATGATAATTATAAAAATCCTTGAATTATTATTATTATTTTATTATTATCATCTAGGAATATTTTTTTCAAGAATATCCTTGAAGATTGTTCTTTGTTCTTTTGAGTTCCAGCATTCAACTGCACATTTTAGAGTTTGAAGATCCGTTTCAGGAACTAAATTTTTTAAGCCAATAATTTTTATTTTTTTTTTACTTTGAATTATTTTCTCCAGATTTAGTTCATGTTTATTACACAAACCCTTGATACTATCTAAAAAAGGTTGTGGGGCTGTTTTGTTTTCCGGCTGCGACTTAATAATATCAAATGTAATTTTATTGTTCATCAGGCGAATAAATAAGTTGAGCTTGTTTTGTTGTATAGTTATTGATATATCTTCAATAAAGAATAAGGGATGAATATAATTTTTGCTATGTTTTGAAACGTTGAGGAGTGACTTGAGTGCGTTTCTTCCAACTATATTAAGCTTTTGCATTAATACCTTTTTATGTTCACAAAGCTCAAGACCATATGTCAGTGTTGGGACAGCCAAAGTTTTATATAGCTGGACAATGGAGTTTGGGTGAGCAAAACGAATTCCTGATTGAATTAACGTTTGGATTACTGCCCGGAAATTAGATATTCGGTGATCAATGTTTAAACTATTAAGTGAGGCAAAAGGTGAACTTTTTGTATCCCATGTAAAACCTAGGTGATTAAGTTTATCATGAAGTTTTATTTTTTTGTTGTTGAGAGTTATTGTGCAGTTTTTAATTTGCTTTTTTCCGGTGAGCAAGAACTCGGTTTTGTCAGCATTTAATTTTATACAGTTTTTGTGTGTGTACATATTACAGGTATTAAGAAGCTTTTGTAGGCCAGAAAGGGTGGAGCTAAGGAGTATAATGTCATCAGCATATGCTACAACACCCGTATAGTTTCCATTGATTGATGTACCTACGGTGCTTTCATTTTGTAAGGTATCTAGTAGGTTTTCGGTGTAAATGTTATACAAATAAGGCGAGAGAATAGATCCCTGTCTCACTCCTTGCGTTAGATAGAATGGATATGATTTGCAACCTAGATAAGAAACAGAAGCACTACTTTCATAGTATAATGATGATACGGTATTAACAATATATAGAGGGAGTTTTTTATCATTGTAGAGTCGCTCAAACAGAATGTCCCAGTTACAGCTGTCAAACGCTTTTTCAGCATCGAGGGAACAGAGATAGACGGGTGAGTTGTTGTTGTTGTAGTGTTTAATCGTTTCACTAATAACAAATTCGGCGTGTAGGGTTGAGCTATTTTTAGTGAAACCGAATTGAAGAGGATGAGTTTCTTTTATTTCTGGACAGATTAGTAGGATAAGATATTCCATTAGTTTCGTAAAGATTGGAATGATGCTAATGCCGCGGTAATTATTTGGATCAGTTAGCGATTTTTTATATGATTTAGCGAGTGGTATTATAAGTGATGTAGACATCGATTTTGGGGTCTGCCCATGATTAATAGAAAAATTAAAGAATTTTCTGAGCCATTCTGTTAGTGCTTCACAGCTCGCATTCTTTAAATGTTCAGCTGAGATTCCAAAAGCGTCTTTGGATTTGTTTAATTTAAGGCGAGAAATAACCGTTTTTATATTTTCATCTGATATTATTACCTCGTCGAATTTTGTACAAGGTGGAATTTCAAAATTTGAAGAGGTATATGTGATTGCTTTAGTGTTTAATCGATTTTCAAAACTGTTGGCAAATTCTTTCGTGATTGAGTCTTTATCTTTTTTATTATTTATGGTGTACAATTTCGAGTTTGCTTCGTTTTTTATATTTTTGAAAGTATTCCAGAAATTTTTTGGATTTGTATTTTTTAACTTTTCGATTTTTATGTATTTTTTGTACAGGTTTTTGTTTTGAGCATTTTTGATAGCATTGCGGAAATTTTTTCGAGCCATCCGGTATCGAATAAAAATTTGAGAGTTTGAATCTTTTAGGAACCCATTTTCCCGCCATTTTTTAAAATAAAATGAAAGAATATCTTTACTGCGGCTTAACTCGGGTGTCCACCAAGATTTTGAATGCAAAGACGGTTTTTTCCCGAATAAATATTGACTAAGTGCTTCAGATGCAGATTTTGTAATAACAGTATATACCTTGATAAGTTCTTCGTCGTAATTTTCATTCGTAAAATTGTGACGATTAAAATTAATATTTAAGCAATTGTTATATAGTTGTAAAAAATCATTGTTATTCCAGGCATAAAACAGGCATAAAAACTATTAAATTAAGTGATATTATTTGTTCTCAAATAAAATAAAAAATTCAAATCAAAATGTCAATTCGCATTTCTTGATAAATAATTAAGCAGTTTAGTATTTAACTTGTATCCGTTTATTTCACTTTTTCAAGAAAGTAAAAAATGATAAAAATTGTTCTAACTTTTTTCCAACGCAGTTCGAACGTGTTCAAGTTCGAACTTTTTTTAAAAAGTTTAGAGTTTTTATTTTTAATTACATGAGAAATTAATGGAATTAATTTGAATAGAAATTATCAAAATTAATTTCTTTAGAAATTAAAAAAATTAATTTCCATAGAAATTAATAAAATTAATTTAGAATGTCAAGTCATATATAATAAAAAAAATAATATAAACGTTAAAAATCGGTGGCCCCACTGATACCCTAATTTTTGGGGGCTAGGCGCCTAGGCTCCCAGGAACTCGGGTTAATCTGGCATTGTGGAGAACCAATTTATAAATTCAATGGTATTTTTCCACTGTTGCAAGTTTAATTTATTTCTAAGGATATTATTAATTTTGTCCAATTTAATTTTGCTTACATGTCCAATAGGGTGTTTCATATTTTATCAATTTTTGAAATCGAACTTGCGAATCGATTTATAAATTGACTATTTGTATAAAAATAAGTTTGAGCAAGCAAAAAAACAAAAAAATTTAATTTTTAGGGTCCCCGCCAGTTCGATTTTTGGGCCAAAATTGTCGGGTGTTTTAAACGCCTGGCGGGGACCTTAAAATTTATCTAAATTTATCTTTTTTTTTTTTAAATATTATATGTTGGATTGAATGTTTATCACATAAAAGGAGCATGTCGAAAAAATAAAAAAATTAGTCTACATAATATTTTGAAATTGGTGAAAAATTCAAATTTTCTTTCACAAAAACCTATTTTATTACTCGGTGGCGTATAAAAAACTTTTTTTATACCCTAATAAACTGTTTCCAAACCCGGAAAAAACTATAATTTGAATAGTTTTTTTATTAGTGTTAAATGAAGTCTAAAAAAAATAATAATTGGATCCATGCAGTAACATGCCCCGGACACTAACCTTAATGGCCCCTACTTAATAAACATTAGAGAGCAATAAATTGAAAATCCGGAAATTTGATCGGAAAATATTTTTAGAAAATGTATATACCAAGGTACTTAAATAATAATTTAAAATTTAACAACTACTTTCCAATGCGAAGACAAAGTATTTAAACTAAATTTGCGTTACTAATAATAAGTGCTTTAATATTTTTTTAAATAATATTCAAAATGGCTAAAATTACGAGACTAAAAGCTAGAGCTTATTTATTTGAAGAAGAAAGCCTGATAGAAAACTTAACTCAGATAACTTTTGCAACAAATAAAGAATTAATTCTTAACTTTCAGTTTAAAAGATCTAGTAACAAGTTAACTCCATCCAAAAGGTTTATTGGTTGTACTGATGGGCCCGATAAATTCGCAAAGTGCTCCGGACTTGTTAATTGCCCTGACAACTGTATTCTTTTTGCAGTAAAAAAACCATGGTTAGACGGAGGTTATAAAGATGGATTATTAACGGATAAATCTATAAGGTAAGTTTTATAATTTCAATTTATAATAAAATAGTTATTATAAATTTGTATAATCATTCGAACTTAATAAGCTAGTAGATGATTAAGGTTTTTTTGTAGTACCACTGCAACTAATTTTTTTAGTTGTTATTACGTGTGGATTATAGCTTAATAATGCAAAATATAAGGTGCATCTTAAAGTTAATATTTCTATTTTATTTAATGTATTATCTTAATTTTTTCAGAAATAATATTACTCGTTTAATCGATAGTTGGGAGACATTAAAGAAAAGTAAGAATAAAGACTCTAAAGCAGCAGAGAAATCTAGGGAAGAATTCAAAAAGAAGGGGAGCAGGAATTTTGGATTGGTAAAGATAATATCAAGGAAATCTTAAAAAAAACGCGCCTTGATAAACTTTCATACTATGTTGATATCCAATTTTTAAAAGACCAAAAGTCCAGTCGTCTAATGACTTTGGGGAGCAAAGACATGAGATATAAAACGGTAAATAAAGATAAGAAGCCTTTAAAAAGTTGTAATATTAAACAGTTACCCCAAATAGACGAATCAACTACAGATCTAGAGCTTCTCTCAGATATCAGTGACGTGAGTACAGAATCAGATATTTCTTTTGATTTATCGCAACCCGGCCCAAGTAACGCAAAACAAGAGTTAAGGAAAGATTTTGTTAAAGATATTGCCATGACATCAGTCTCAAAAAATATTTCATCAAGAGATCTAGTGCATGTATGTACGGATTTAATCGTAAGTTCAGGCGGAAATGTGGCTGATTTTTCAGTGTCTCATTCAACTATTTGGCGAGCTCAAAAAAAATCTATTCGGGAAAATGCTGAACAATATAAGAAAAATGTAAAAATTGCTACCGCTAAAGCTACTTTTCCCATAATAGCACATTTTGATGGAAAAATTATCGAAGACATCACAGAAGGTATAAAATCAAAAAGAGATCGATTTGCGGTCTCGGTAAATAGTGATGGTAAAATGAAGCCCCTTGGCATTCCAGCAATTGATCGTGATACTGGACAAGCTCAATACGATGCTTTAGTTAAAATACTGGATGAGTATGGAATATGTGATGACGTGAAAGGTTTATGTTTTTATACAACAGCTACAAATACAGGAAGACCTTCTGGTACAAATGTCAGGTTTAGTCATGAACAAAACTCAATTCTACTAGAGCTGGCTTGCAGGAGGCATGTTTATGAGTTACATCTAAAATACTTCTGTGAAAGACAGTGCAGTGGAAAAACTAAATCTCCAGAAAACCTAATGTTTAAACGGTTCCAATTAAACTGGAATGACATTAAAAGTAGCATTGACTCTTTAAAGTTTGTAAAATATGACACTCAATTTATTGCTACCACTTTCTTAGAAATCCATAAACTCAATGCTGTAAAATATTGCGAGATTGCTCTAAAAAAAAACACTTTTCCCAGAGGAGACTACAAGGAGTTATTGAAACTAACCCTAATGTACTTATGCCCTGAAAGAGATTTTAAAATTCAAGCTCCAGGGTGCGTGTCTCATGCACGTTTTATGTCCAAAGCTATTTATTATCTCAAGATTCGGATATTGAGTTTGCAACTGTCTTATGAATTGGCAGACGATCAAAAGAACGAAGTGCAGTCTACTGCTGAGTTTATCTCAATCTTTTATACCGTCTGGTTTTTAAAAACCTCTTTACCTTACGCCTTACCAAGATATAAAAGCCTATTGGCAAATGACAAAATATAGAGGTTACGTAGAACAATATGTTCAGAATTCTGAAACAATTTTAAATGGAATTGACGCCACAATGGCTTCAATGGAATCACATTTATGGTACCTTGATGAAACTTTAATTCCGCTGGCTCTTCTAGACCAAGGTATTTCTGTTGCAGAGAGAGAAGAAGTTGCAAAAATGGTCTTTTCGAAACCAGTTCCTGAATTTTTTCGGCATTCCCAAAAATTAAATTTGTTAAAAACTCTCAACTTTAACCTAGAAAAACCACCAAGTATTGCCCAACTAGTGGGAGAAAACTCTTGGTTCATATTTAGTTTGTTAAACCTTACTAAGCTAAATGATAAACTTTGGTTAAACAGCCCGGCACCACTATGGGAGTATATTGAACAGTTTAAGATTTTTTCCCAGTTTGTTTCCAACCTTGCAGTGGTTAACGAAGTTTCTGAAAGATCTATTAAAGTTGTATCAGACTTTGTAAATAACGTTCACAATGAAGACGATCGTCAGGACTTACTGCTAGCTATTCACCAAAGGAGAGAAAACCTTAACAAGGCAAAGACTAAAGAAGATTTGCAATTAGCATATCAAGCAATTGCAAAATAGATAATATAGTTTTTAAATGATGACTTTTATTTAATGATGTAATATTGATTTGTAAATATGTATTTTTCATTTAATTATACTTAAACATATCATTCTTTTTTATTTTTTACAAAACCAAAAAAAACTTTGCAACAATACCAAGAAAATCATTTAAAGTTGAAAAGCTACCATATACTTTCTAATCTTGAGGCAATAAAACTAATAACAACAATACCATATTTAACAATGTTGCAATAAGTTCATTAAGTCTTTTTTATTATAAAAATAACTAAAATAAACAATTGTTATTAGGCTATTAAGGTTAGCGTAAGGGTTAGGTTACCTCGAAGGATAAAAGAAATTTTTTTTTAGACCTGTATATACCTCATTTGACACCATTATTAAAAAAATCTAGGTTATTGATTTTTCCGCGTCTGGAAACAGTTTATTAGAAAATCAAAAATGTTTTTTATACGCGATTGAGTGATAAAATAGATTTTTAAGATGGAAAATTTGGATTTTTCACCAATTTTAAAAGGTTCTGTAGACTAATTTCTTAATTTTTTCAACATGCTCCATTTATGTGATTAATATTCAATCCAACATATAACATTTAAAAGAATAAAAAAAAAATTTCGATAAATTTTAAGGTCCCCGCCAGGCCTTTAAAACACCCATCATTTTTGGCCCAAAATCGAACTGGCGGGGACCCTAAAAATTAAATTTTTTTTTTTTTTTTTGCTCAAACTTATTTTTATACAAATAGTCAATTTATAAATCGATTCGCGAGTTCGATTTCGAAAATTGATAAAATATGAAACACCCTAATGTCCAACCTCTCTTTTTGAGGGAACCAATAACCAACAAGAAAGTTTGTTTTAAAAAGTTGGTGTTACAAAGGCTTGGGCAGGGGCAGTTGATTTAATTCTGTTATCAAGGTTTTTTTTTTAGCAATACTTTGCGCTTCTAAATTAATTGGATTTTCCATATTTTTGGGGCTTTCTCATAAGAATTAGTAATATTGTCGCGTAAAATTTTTTCATAGTTTTCTGCTATCAGTTGGTAAATGTTATTTGTTTTATCAGCAAAAACCAAAATATTAGGGTTTGATTTAATTTTTATAACATCTAACTTTAATTCTGTTTGAAATTTGTTTTATATTGGGCAAAACTTTATTATTTTAATTAAAAGCAATTAAAAGGTCATTTTCAAAAATTTCCAAATCAGATATAAAAGGTGACGTTTTTGGTTTTAAGAAATAATGGGCTTTCCAACGAATTCTTTTAATAAAATGCTCAACTTTTTCAATCAAAGAAATAGTATAATAGTATAAAATATAATATTTTAAAAAGAATTCTTTAGAATTGATTACTTCTAAGGCCAAAAGTTACAAGGTCAAGGCTGCATGTTACAAGGCCAAGAATATGAGTTTCAAGGCCAGTTCTGTGATAACAAGACTAACAACTTTGTGCTATAATACCTCCTAGTATTACTGCAGTGGGTAATTAATGATTAACAGGTGCATAAAATGTTAATAGATTATAGATTAAAATCCAGCTAAATCTAAGGTTTGAGTTAAATGTTAAATTTTAAAATCATACAAATTTAAATCATAAAAAATTAAATTTTAAAATCATAAGAAAGTAGATAAGTATGATTTTAAAATGTTTAACAAAAACAATGCATATTTTATATAGTTATCAACTTTTAAATCAAAATCAAAATAACATCAAATTTTTCAGATATCTGTGTAATAATTTTTCATTGATTACACTAAATTAAACGAATCTTAAACTTCGTATTTGTTTTGTTTTGATTAATAGCGTAAAGATTTTGCCCCCTTTAATGGCCGATTTTTGCTCCACTTTTTCTTATACCAATTTACGGCAGTTAGACATCTAAATATATCATTGTGCAATACAGATAAAAATAATTATTATTACGGTTAAAAGCGATCATATAAAGCTTACTTATTTTTTGTCAAAATGGCCAACGAAAAATGTCTAACTTATGCATGTTGCATTATTTCCTTTGAAAAAAGATCACATAAACTTATTAAAGTAACTCCCGCAGTACAACTTCATATTCAAAATTTATTTTTGAGAGAATATGATATAGAAAAAGAGAGTTGTCCAAAAAATATTTGTATTTCTTGCAAATCAAATTTATATGCGTTAAATAGGAGTGAAACATCGAAATTAAATGATTGTATTGAGAAAATATCTCAAATTAACAGACAAAAGCTCAGAAAATCATCTGATATTAGTGAAATATCCGAACAGATCACAACAAATAATCAAGATATCGTTGATAAAATTATTAAAAATGATAAGTCCTTCTTGCTTTTCTACAATAGGTATGATTTCCTTTAACAAATTTAAAATATCTAGGTACGTGCGTATCCAATGAGTTACGGCACCGATTATGTAATAAAAATCTTTGACCATTTTATCAAAACGCGCTTTGCGTTATTCTTTAGTTATTCTTTAAAATTTTATATCAGCATAGACTTTTTTTGAAAAGCAGAAGAGTTAAGGTCTATACTAAAAAAAGTAAAAAAAATTGGCTTTTCAAAAATTGTATATTCTTGAAAGCCAAACATTCTACATTCCAAATATATATAGATCATTATAGCAAATGATTTATAAAATGCCTTAAAATACCATAAAAAAAGTTGAAATTTTTCCTTAGCAACAGCCTTAGCAACGAGTTTTTTATATTAGAAAATAGGTTTTTTAAGGTGTTGCGCCATATACTCTTGATAGTGATTTAGTTTTTGACACTGGTGCCAGTAACTGTTTCATGTTTATTTTCATAAATATTGTCATGAAAATTAAGAACAATTATTATGTTTACATACATTACTTATAGAAACACTATAAGCCTTGTGTTTTACTTTATTTACCTCTTGTTTTTTTTGTTATGGAAAAAAATAAATATGATACAAATTTAAGAAGAAAAGCAGGTGGTAACAGGATATTTAAAAAAAAAATATTTTTGAGGAAATCAGACGCTACTGCAGTTTCTCCCCCCTCCCCTTTTTATTTTTATTTTTTATGATTGGTTATGATAGAGAATTTTATGCTGATTAAACATAGTATAAAAGCATAGGTCTGAAAATCAACCGATAGTGCTCTAACTCGACGTCAAAATTTAAAAAAATCAACTATAAACGCTAATATTTGCCATTTTTTCTAAATCTTATCAAGATTAACCATTAACCTTGCGCAATAAACTTAAATGGTTTCCGTCAGCATTGAAATTAATATTTAAAAATGTTCCAATGAAATAAAAAAAGAACCTTAAAATGTGGATTAATGAATAGATAATTAATACCTGGTGGCTATTTTTTACGATAACGTTTTGTGTTAACTGGGGTGTAAGATTTTTTTGGAGTTATGTAATTGAAATAAAACTTTTATTAAATATATTTAAATAATTTTTCTATTAGACAATACTAATAACAAAATTATCAGTTTTAAAAAATTTGTTTAAAACCGTAATGCTTTTCTTTAAACTTTTTTCAAAAATTTTAATTTAACCCCCTCTTGAATTTATATGTTATAAATGTGTTTTTGGAAGTAAAAATAACATTTTGCAGCACTTAAAGTATTAAGCAACATAGCTCTTCGAACACCAATAATGAACGAATTTATCTCTGATTCGCTAACAGAAATTAGAGCAAGATTTAAATACAATTTAGAAGATACAATTCGTTGGTGCAGAACTCATGGTTTACTGGCTGAAAGTATAAATTGTAGTGTATGTGGTGTTCTGTGAACACAGCAAGCTAAAAATAACACAACCGATCAAGTAATTTGGAGATGCCCAGTGAAATGTTGTAAAAGAACTTTTAGCATAAGAAAAGGCAGCTTCTTTGAGAAATCCCATTTACACTTGTGGCAGATATTAGGTTTGACTTACGTTTGGAGTAGAGGCGCAGGTAAAAGTCTATAGTGTCTACTCAGGCCAGTAGCAACCGGGTGGGCAGCAGGGGTATTTACCCCCTCCCCTCTAATAATTTTTCAAATAAATAATTTTGAAGTTAGTTTTTAGAAAAAACAAGTGATTACAAATTAAGAAATCAAAAGGAAAAAAAAAGAAAAGAAAAGATCTAATTTTTACCCGCATTTTCGGCGTAAATTCCGTAGACGATAATTTGACGATAATTAAATTCCGTTGACGATAATACTTACCTATTTATAAAATGGGTAAGAAGTTAAAACAGACTAACGTGGTTAAATAAAAAGTATGTGCTTATTTAATCAATATTTCTTTTTTGTCGTTTAACCTCTTTTCTGTGCTGGTAGAAAAAATCCAAAATCTGTAGTCCGTGTATTTGTCAACAGGGATGGAAAAGCGAAAAAATAAAAAGCAAGTTTAAAATTAAGCGTTATTAAATGAATTTTTTTTCTTCCCACTATAGTCCATCTTCTTCAAACGAAGCTAACGTTATAAATGAGAATGATAGCTCTAAATTTAGAGCTATCATTCTCATTTGATTCAATAGCATAGACTTAAGTCTATGCTATTGAATCAAATAGCGTATTAGAAGGCAGATTGAATATATTAACTGATCCTTACCAGGCAAAAGATACTTCATTTCCCATTTGTTTTAGACCATCTTCGTCAAAAGATGCTGACGTGACAAATGAGAATGATAACTTCAAAGTCTTTGCTATAGAATCAAATAGTGCTTTAGAAGACAGATTGAATATATTAACTGATCCTTACCAGCCAACAGACTTTACATTTCCCAAAAGGAGAATTAATGGTGTAGAACGCCGTTTTTCAGCTACGTGGTTCAAAACCTATCCATAGCTCTATTATGAAGTTTGAACTGATTCAGCGTATTGTATCACATTCATTTAAGATATTCGTTTAAATGCTATCTCTTCCTCTAAAAAGCAATCTGCATTCACCACAAAAGGATTCATTAATTGGAAAAATGCCACAAATAAATATAGCGCTCATGAGATTTCTCATTCTCAGAAAGAGGCAACATTGCGTGTTTTGAAGACTCCAACAGAGTACGGGAATCTTGGGGCCTTCAAAACACGCAATGTTGCCTCTTTATGCGAATAAGAAATCTCATGAGCGCTATATTTATTTGTGGCATTTTTCCAATTAATGAATCCTTTTGTGGTAAATGCAGATTGCTTTTTTGAGGAAGAGATAGCATTTAAACGAATAGCTATTGTTATGCATCTGGCCCTACCATCATTAAAAGTTATTTGTATTTAGAAACTAAAAACTTTATTATTTTTCCTTTTTTACCACTTTTTAAGGATTTTGAGCCACTGCGCGCAAGTAAAAGTCGAAGATTTTTGATAAGCGATCTTAGGAAAGAGTTTAACATTGCATCTGATCACACTATTGTTGATTGGAATCAATTTTGCAGAGATATTTGCGTTGAATGTTTCCTCAAAAACCTTGACCCAATAGGCAGTCCTGGGTGCATTGTTGAAATAGATGAATCTGTTTTTTGTAAAAGAAAGAACCACGTTGGTCGCGTAATTCCGCAACAGTAGATATTTGGTGGTTATAAACCTGCGACTTAAAAAGGATTTTTCCAGTGCAAAATTGCAACGCAGCAACATTGATTCCAATCATACATGAGTGGATTCTACCTGGCACTACTATCTGGAGTGATATATGGGCAGCATATAATAGTTTGCAAGGGCCTTTATATCAACACGGCACAGTTAATCACATCTACAACTTTGTGGATCCGCAGACAGGAGTAACAACAAATCACGTGGAAGCTAAGTGATGTCGAGCTAAAGCAAAATTCAAACCAATGATGGATTCGAATAATCGCGAAATGATAACAGATTATTTATCAGAACTCATGTGAGTGCAAAGATTCAATGGACATCGTTTTTCATCATTTTTGGGAACATGTTGTAACAGCATACCCAGTGTGACCAGAGTAGTGCTTACTGTATGCATAGGAAACATCACATACATTATAATTTATACTCTAGGATCATCGTTGGCAAAAAACGGCTGTTTTCATAGCCACAAAAGTTTATATAAAACATTGCAGAGTACATTATTGAAGTGTGTTCATAAACAAAATTTGAAATGAACATACTGAATGTTTGTATGTTTCATTAATAAAATTTGAAATGAACATACTTAAGTATGTTCATTAATAAAGTTTATTAGTTTAAAATCTCAATAAATTAGAATAAAAATGTAATTTTTTCTTTGATCTTGTTTAATTATGAAAATAATATAAATTTAAAAAAATGACATATATGTTAACTACTTTTTTATTGCATTGTATGTTTACAATAGTTTCTTTTTTAATGAATTTTGTCTTGAATTTCATTTATTTAGCACGAAAGAATTTTTTATATTGTCATAACAATTCAATTAAAACCTCAGCTATTTTATCAAAAAAAGGATTATCTGTGTTTTTGAACATTTCTTGTACAAAAATTTTCGTGCAATTAGAAGCAGTCTTTATTTTAGCAAAGAGATTTAAAAGCAAGGTTCTGAAATGTCTCCCTTTAAAATCAATTATAGATATGTCTTTGTCATGTGAGAGAGAAGAAAAGGTCATTCTGGTTTAGGAAAGTTTTGCGGTCTAATGAACTTACCTCCTTCAATAAACATGAAAGCATTTGATATTATTGAAGATAAAATCGATATCATATATCAAAAAGTAGCTGATATTAAAATAAAAAATGCATCAAATGAATTTCGATACTTTAACACTGATATACAACAAAATGATTTTAATATTAATGCAGTAGCTTATGTTGTTGTTTCCAACGATGGAACTTGGAGAAAAAGGGGTCATTCCTCATTAAATAGTGTTGTTACTGTTATTACTTTTGACACAGAGAAATGTATTAACTATCAAGTTTTTTCAAAAAATTTGCAATGCGTGTGCATCATGGGAATCAAGAAAAGGTAGTGATGCAAATCTTTATGAAAATATGAAGCGTTGTCCTAAAGATGTTTTTGTTGGTTGTACCACTATAGAAATAAGCATTGCATCAGCAGTAATTTTATTTAATAATGGTATTTCTGAAATATTGGACATATTTGAATATTTAAATGTTACATCAGGTACATTTGCTACTAAGTACTGTACCAAGACAGACCAAGAAAAAAAAAGATGATGTAAAAGAAAAGTTGCTTGACTCCATAGAACAAAGAAGACAAAGCAGACTTCATAAAACAAAGCATTTTCACGCACAACGAAAAGTTTTTACTAATATAGTAAATGAAAGTCTTATGAAGCAGAAATGTTTTAGATTTTGGTTTTTTGTTATTGTTTTAATTAAATTTATTTTAACGTAGTTATTGTATTTTTAATTTTAAAATTGAAGCTTTTTATTATTGGTTAAATAATTTTATTTTGGTTAAATGTTTTTCAAATATTAGAGTTTTCACATTTTTCTGTATTTTCAATAATGATCTAGACTTATTGTTTTGCAATAATTTTCTAACCTTTATATATATATTTTTAAAGTTTTTTTAATAAAAAGCTTAACTATTTTATTTTTTCTCAATATATGAGTTTCAATCACGTTGCGATAAATATCTTGTGATTGGTTTGTCTGATTGTGTTAAAATTTTCATTAGTTGTTCATTACATATATGTACATTCACCTTACCAAAATAATTCATATTAGCAAACAGGTTCCTAAAAAAAGGTCTAGGTTCTTTTTGGGGCTATTTTTAAGGACTTTAACGAGTTTTCTTACAAAAGCTTGAATAGTTTTTTAAGTTATTTGATTTTGGCAGGGTGAGTGTAATCATTTAATATTAAAAAATTGTGAAAATTTCATGGTCATACCATTATTAGTTCACAGGCTGTTTATTACAGCACGTAGTCCATATTTAGTGTCCATAGACCCAAAATCTTGACCCAAAAAAAAAAAATTATTTATTTTTATTTACTGTGCTTTAAATATGAAATACTAAATCTTGTAAAAAAAAATTATAAAAAATGAATATAAAATTCTAGTTTTATTAGTATAGGGGTTAAACTTCATTTTAATATAGTTTTTTTTTGTAGTTACAACCGCTTTTATTGAATTAACTTTACTTAAAAACTTCGTTGTTGATCAGACATCAAATTTATATTGAAGGAATTTTGAGAACGTTTTTGAAACTATTGAGAAAAGTTTAAAAACTTGTTTTCTATGTGCATGCCAAATATTATTGAAAAAGGTTATATAGCAGACATCTAATTTTTTGCAGTAGAATATGGACCTAAGTTGAAATATTGTCGCAGTTTTATTAAGCAATCCTTTTAATCAGATTTGTTACTTAAATGAGCATGACTTTAAATAGAATTGTTATTTTGTTATGAAAATTTCACTATTGTATGATTTTCACTATGCTGATTTTAACCCCTCTCCAATGATGCATAACAATCAGTAATAAAAATGGTTTAAAATTTGTACGCATTATTTAAAAAATTAGAAGGGGTGATCCTTTCTTCTTTTTATGAAATAAAAATGTAATATACAACTTTCTAAACTGTTTTCTATACTAACCTCTTTTATAATACGATTTTATTATTGCTATTATAATTTATCTGATATTTCTAAACAGAGACGTATTTATTTTTTTGGCACCCTGGGGCACTAACTTGTTAGGCGCCCTCTTTTACAAATAACTGAATACTTTGATATAGAGGAATTAATAAAAAAAAAATAACACTTTCAATACAAACATATATATTAAGTTAAACTCACTTAACATTAAAAAGATATATACAATTTTCTACATAAGTTTTGTATTGCAAGTGTATTTTTGTAGTATACTTATACTTGTAGGCAGAAAAGCAACGTATACTTATAGGAAGAAAAGCAAATATTTGGAAATTTTGCCGCAAAAACTTGGATATATATAGTAGGTCTATCATTCGATCTATGATTTGGACATGATAATGATATAAAAATTTTTGTGAAAATGATATGAGCCCCTGAGATGCATAGTGGTATAAGTCACTCATATCTAGTTTTGAGAAATCGACTAATATCACTATGGCTGTGAACAAAAACAGCTGTTTAGTGAGGAGAATAACAAAAAACAGTTCCAGCATCATTATCAATATCATTAGACTTATACCACTCTGCCATGTAATAGAATATACAAAATGCTAACCATTGGTGACAGTAACTCAAAATATTGAAAAAAGTGACTTATACCACTATGCATCTCACGGGCTCATATAATATTACTATTTAACAACTTTCTAAGTTTCTACCATTCTGAAAGACAATATTTTGTGTGACTTTTTTTCTCGTGAACTTTGGGAAGTCTTTGAGAAGTGACTTCCCAAAGTT
This sequence comes from Hydra vulgaris, assembly GCF_038396675.1. NCBI lineage: Eukaryota > Metazoa > Cnidaria > Hydrozoa > Anthoathecata > Hydridae > Hydra > Hydra vulgaris. The sequence goes on from NC_088921.1 coordinate 50,744,132, forward strand.
CACGAGAAAAAAAAGTCAGACGAAATATCGTCTACCATCATGACGACTGGCGCCCTATCAAAACTTGGCGCCTAGAACCCTCTAGCGCCCCCCTTCCTCCTCCGTAAATACGTCTCTATTTCTAAACTAATAAATAATAATTAAATTCCAAAAAGTAAAAAGTTTTAACTTGAATGGTAGATATTTGTGGAATGACCGCGTGTAAATCAAGAACGCGCTCTTTTAAGTTCAGAAAAGCCTAGTAACTAATTAAAACTACTTTAAAAACGTGAAACAACACTATTATTAAATTACAGGGATTAGTATTGAGATTTTTCTTATACCTATGATATCAGATAGACGTACGATTACACCATTGGAATTCGGGATCGGTAGTTTATGAAAAGTTTTTTGAAGGTAATTTATCAAAAATTTTATGGTAAGTGTGAACAAGAAATTTACTATAATATAATGATTATTCGGTGTTTTATAACTGACTACAGCGTGTAGCAAGTGCCGACATAGCTTCGAAGTGCTGTTGAAAGGTACCTCTTTATCTTTTAATTTGGCAAAATGGTTCTAAAAGTAGCAACAAAGAAGGAGTTTGATTCTATACTCCAAAATCACGAACGAGTTGCTGTTGACTTTACTGCAACTTGGTGTGGACCATGCAAGATGATAGGACCAAAGTTTGAGGTAATTAATTGTGTAATAAATAGTATCAATTCGAATCAGGGTGACTGCCAGATCAGGGAAAAATCAAAGAATTCAAAAACCTGCAATAAAAATCAGGGAATAATCAGGGATATTGGGTTAAATTTAGGAAAAATCAGGGAAAATCGTTCTTCATCAATAAATTTAAATCAAACATGTAAGTCATGCATCATACATAATATCAAATTTTATTTTGCAGAGAGTTTAAGAACTTTTCTTGGTACTCTAAATGGGCGCTACTGCAGTTTCTCTCACCCCCCCCCCTCCCCTCCTTTTTATTTTTATTATTGCTGATTATGATAGAGAATTTTATGCTGATTAAGAATCGTATAAAAACATAGGTCTGAAAATTAACAGAAAGTGCTCTAATTTGCTGTTGAATTTTAAAAAATTACACTAAAAAACTCTAATATTCGCCATTTTTTAAAAACGCTTTACATCAAAGTTTACCTTTTGAAATCAATCGTTTAGAAAATCTTTTTTTAATTACGCAACCCGGTTTTTTTTATTGTCGTCAAAATTAAATTATGACTAAATTAAATGTTTTTATAAATATATTTTATTTATTTTTAATTAATTTTTAAGATTTGATTTTTAAATGTACATAAATCGACTGACAAATAGGGATTGGAGCAATTAAATGCACATGCATCGACTGAAAAATAGGGATTGGCACAACTAAATGCACACACATCGACTGACAAATAAGAATTGGCACAACTAAATGCACATACATCGACTGACAAATAGGGATTGGCGTGATTAAACGTACATGATTTGGGACAGGGTTAGGATTTGGGCCAGAGATAAATCAGAAAATGATGCGCTTAGCATTTTTTAACAGTTTTGATTTCCATTGTTAATAGAAACCAGGCTTTTTTAAATTCATTTTTGAAAAGGATTTTAAAGATAACCGAGTACGAATAAAAAGGCAAGTTCAGCGTTTTTAAGTGTACTTTTTTAAACTTCAACAGCAAATTAGAACACTTTCTGTTGATTTTCAGACCTATGTTTTTATACGATTCTTAATCAGAATAAAATTCTCTATTATAATCGTTATTAAAAAAAAAAGAACTCTACGAAAAGTTATGAGGATTTAAGAAAAAGATATATGATACATATTGATACATAGATTATTTAAAGAAACTGTGGTTAAAACTTTTTTTCTTAACGTAAATTGTTTTAACTTTGTCATTTCTTATCAAAGCAGCAACAACTTAGTATCAAAAGAAAGGTGTACAAATTTATAATAGTCTTTAGCAACAAAACATTCAGGAGACTAGAGGAGACACCAAACCACCATCTATATAGTCAAAATTGTGTTCTGTCTATTTTCTCAGCTCTATTTTTCATTATATTTGTTAATGATATTCCCAAGTTACTTCAAATGCACACTTTTTGTTGACGATACAAAAATATTTTACCCTCTTACTATTGTGGATTCACACACCGTACTTTAAAATGATATTGATATCTTGGTTGACTGGGCAACTAAACAGATAATGAAATTTAATATAGATAAATGTTCAGTTCTACACCTAGGCTACTAAAACAAACATGTCTATACTATGTACAATCTAGAAAAGATAATATACTCAGAAGAGTATCTAAATTAGTTCATGGATTACATAACCTTACAAATCAATAAAGACTGTTAAATTTAATATGACAATCATGAGATACAGACTAATCTGTAGAGATTTGATAAACGTCTATAAATGGCACAACGACTGCTATAACTGTCAAACAATCTTTCCAAAAACTATTTTTTGACATTGTAAATGCTTCATCCTTGAGTAATTTTAAAAACAAACTAGACAAGTACCTAAAAGAAGAAATAATCATTTATGATTAAAGATTAGAAAACATATCACATACACAGCATTTGGAGAGAGGGTCAATATTTGCAATGCTGACCAAAAAGTGTTTGAGGTCAGCAAAAAATTGTCAACCTTATTTCTATGTTTGTAGTAACCTCTTTGTGTCAATTTGTTTTTGCTGACCTCTAACAGTTAAGTCTGCCATTATTTTAAGACGGATTTCCCTCATTCACTACCTGTATTTGTATAGGCACAAATGACTGTCAACCTGTTATACAAATATATTACATATACAGCCCTCAGAATAAGGAAAAATGAGGTTGGCAATTTATTGCTAACCTCATAATGGCAGACACCTCGTATCAGTTAGAGTAATGAAATTACTAGTTCTGCATTTTAAGGAACTTAAAGTACATGTTTTAAGATTAATACAGACAAGTGTGTTTTGATTAAAAACTAGTAGACGTTTGTAGTCAAAGTAGCGCTACAATCAGATCAAGGGTTAGGATAAAGATAAGTTGCTAAGTTCAAAATAATTTTTTTTTTACACTACTCAAAGGTTTCAAATTGTAAGCACTTCAAAAATTTTATCGTCTATTATTGACCGGTTCCAAAGGCATGAATATTTTAACTTTGTTTTAAACCAACCAAAAAAATTCGTAAAAAAAAAAGCTGTTTAAAAAACTGTTTTGGCTTTTTTTCTGTTTTGTGCGTAATGGAAACTGTAAACATGTGCACTTGCATATTTTAGGGTAAAGATCCCAATAAAACAACTTTAAAAAAAAAGCATAACACCTTTAATTTAAACATTTACGTCAAATTACTAAAATATTGACCTAACTCAAAGCTTCATAAACTATGGATTGCGACCCAAAACAGGGTTAACGAAATATTGGGATTAATGAAAACGCTGAACGAAATATTGGAATTGCAAGATTTTAATGTAAAATATTTAAATGCATAAACTTATATAATTGTGTATTTTTTCATATGTATGTAAATTATTACCTAACCAATAAATACTCACAAAATAATAATATTTTTATTTTATATTTACCTTGTTTGTGAAAAATCTTCTACTCATAAATGGCGTCGTGAACTATAAAAGTTTTAACAAGCTCTGACCTTACTTTATTATTATTATTTTTTTTTGAGAAGTTGTCTTGAATAGGTCAAAGTTGTTACGAAGAATAGGAAAGTGGTGTTAAGCAACTATAAACATAGTCAAATCTACTTAAATTAGTTTCTTATAAAACAGCTTAAAGAAAAAAGATGGAAACACAGTTTTGTGACTGAAAAAGTTTTTGGTATATCAAATTTCCTTAGTAAAATTACTAAATCTAATCCTGAAACTTTATCGTAATTGCTTAGAATCTTTAGGATTTAGAAAAGCTTTACATACAAAACATATACAACTTTATATTAATTTTACTGGAACAAGTTAAAATATAAAGATGTAGATGTTGCTCAGTTTTTAAAATTAAATGGTTTAAAAGAATGTAATTATTAATTTTTGAATCATTAAAATGGATTTAGAAAAGCTTTAGAGAAAGGCTGTCAGAAAATTATTGTTGTAAAAACAAATATAAAATATTATTGTAATCTTGAAGATTTTCAAAAAACTTATCTTAAGAGATTAAGCTTAAGTTCATTCAAAGAGTTAAAGACAATATTTTATCACGAACAGGTCTTAATAACAAAATTTATGTAAGAGAATGATATGTTGTTATATTTTTAAAGATACAAAAGGTAATATTCTGCACATAAGCATGTCCTAAAATTTAGGTTGTAAATTAGGGTAAATGTTTTGCCGCTTATTCAATTCTGTCAAATTATAACAAAGTTTCTGATTGTGTAATGGAGTTTAAAATTGATGGCTATCTAGTGTTAGTTAAATGTTAATCTTATAATAAGACCTTTCATCAACGCTTCATTTTGAATGATAAAAATAAAATAGTAAATAATCACATATAAATCTGATTATTTGTGTGTGTTTGTGTTTAAACTACAAAGAAGAACATCGGAATTTATTTTTTCAAGTTTTTAAATGGTTTTTTAAATTATATTTTAGCTTGAATAATGGGGTTGAGGAAAAAACAAAATATTTTTATTTCAAACTGATATATTTTTAAAATCAAATATTTCAACTATTTCTTAATGTTAAGTTAACTATTGAAGGTTATTTTCGTATTTAATTTAATTTATAAAATCTTTATTTTAGAAATTAGCTGAGAAATACAGTTCAATAAAGTTTATCAAAGTAGATGTAGATGAAAATAGTGAAACTTCAGAAGCTCATGGAATATCTGCAATGCCAACCTTTAAGTTCTTTAAAAATGGAAGTGAAGTAGTCAGTGAGTTGGTAGGAGCCGGTGAAATTGAACTTGATGCAAAACTTAAAGCCTTGGCGTCAGCATAATTACTTAAAAAATACTTTTTTGAACTAGTTTTTTTTACAGCATATCTCTGATTCTGATTCATCAAGTAAAATTTTTCCTTAAAAATACTTATTGAGTAGTTATTTGTGCAAACTCTTAGGTGTCTAATAAACGAGCAGGGACGCCTAATAATTTTTTCCCAGCTTATTCATTATTCCTTACAATTTTTTGGTTATTTTCCAGCCCCTCCCTTGATAACTTTTTAATGGAATGTAACATAGTATTGCAATTTTCTACTTAAGAAAATAGGTTTGTGGTAGGCTAGTGTTGCGGAATGAGAGAGGGTTGTAACAACGATTTAAAAAGTAAGAACAGATTCCTTGACTGTAGAGGCCCCCGCTGTTATTGTATTGTATTGACCTTGGGGAGCTGAATACAATAAACAACTGATTAAAAAAAATTATACTATTATAGTATAATGATTTTAATTGATGGAAGTTCAGTAACTTATACTGGATTTTACACAGTATTATTTATACTGGTTTAAGAATTTTTAGATCCTGGAAAAAACATTTTTTATAACAACTAAGAAACGAAAACCAGTTCATCCACCGGTCGACCAAAAGTTTTAAAGCCACTAGATGCATTTATTTTAACATTGACTTGTTTACATAAAAGCTTTATTCTTTGCTATTTATTTTTTTGATGCGATATTTCAGAAGGAACAGTTTCGAATACTGTAAATACATGGATAATTTTATAAGACTTGGATCCATATGGCCTAGTATGGAGCAAGTTAGGAAGACAATTCCGCAATGAATGAAGGAATAGTTTCTAACTGCTAAATGTATCATTAATTGTGTAGGGTTCAAAGTTAAAAATCCACCTGAATTATTTATGCGCAAAATTATGTATTCAGAATATTAAAGTCATACAAAAGTCAAAGTAGGAAATTCATACGGGGAGGCAAGTTCCCCCGGAACGTTTTTTACATTAATCAAGGTGAAAGTGTAATGAGTGGCTGTGGCTTTACAATAGCAGAATAACCCAGACCACTTAGTGTCAATATTGTTTTACCATTATTTTCAAAGGGTAGAAAACAATTTTCTATTGAAGAAACAGTTTTAAGTCAACAAATTGCAAATTAGAGAATCCTTGTGGAGAGAATAATACAGAATTTTATAAAATTCAAATATTGCATAGGCCAAATATTATAGTTGGTACATGGTAAAAATAGTATATATACTAAATGTATATATATATCAAAAAATATGATTTTGCCAAATCATTATTTAAATTTTAGCAAATTGACTATTTTAGGAAGTAAAAGAGTGCTGATCGAAACTATTTTGTGAAGAATTTAGAAAACAGAGAAAAAGACAAAAAAATAAAAAGCAACAAAAATGCAATAATATATAAATTAAATTAAAAAAATCTTATTAATCAAGAAATAACTTGAAAGAATTTTAAATTTTTCTGATTTAGTAGAACAACGCTTAGAACTGATTTTTACCTAATGTTACTTTAATATTTACTTTTTTCGTTTATTGACTTTATTTGTGTATTTTATTTTATATTTAGTTAATCTTTTATTTAGTAAAAATTAAAAAACATAAAATATCTATTAAAGAAAAATTACAAAACTGCCCATCAAGAAAATAATAAGAATCCAGAAATGGAGAGCTAATCTTAGGCAGCAACATGACAATTTACAGATGGAGTGCAAAGTCCTATAGCTTACCTTCTCGTTGGTTTCACTTCGTTAAATAACTTAGACAAGTAATAGATGTCTAATTTATGAGCAGAATAGCCAAGGCAACATTTTTATTAGTTTTATTTTAGATGGATAATTGAGACCAATGCTGGGTAAGTAATAATAAAATAATACCTTTAAATTTTAATGCTTGATTCATAAAATCTTTATTTATCACTGCATCGCTTAGTTGATGATTTAAAAGATAAACATCCGACAGACGTTAAACTTTTGAAATCATTTCTAAAAGTACAGTTTAGCTTGTACTTCCTTGACTCACATAGCATCAATAAAAAGAAAATATAGTAATTAATGTTTAATAATATATAATGTTTAGAAAATATAGTAATTGAAAATAAAATTGCGAAACAAAAAAATCCGGCGATGTTCATTTTCGCAGATGCTACTTACAATATCTAGCCTTTCGCAAGTTAAATTACGAAATAAACCTATTTTGCTACATACAAAAGTAGCACTTACTTATTTTTTAACATGTCATTTTATGAATAAGAATTAAATAATGAAGATAACTTGAACAACGTTAACATACGAATGCAATTAAGTAATCGGGAAACAATGTCTTTGATAAAATCAAAAATAGACCTTATTTAAGTAATCACACTTGTCCGAAAATGAAAATAATTACTCCGAAAAGCACCGGAAAAACCCTTTGGTAGGAACAATAAACTCACCTTTCTGATAAGAAAAATCTAAAAATTGAAATCTTTTATGACCGTCCGAGAAAAAAAATTCAATTTAAAGTTTTCGGCATTGTCCAAAAAGTTTGCAAAATGGTACAATATGTATCTTTGGAATAAAAATCATAAAAATAAGTCAGAAATTGTATTAAAAACATTTTGTTGTTATTACAAAGCCCTAGTGAGTAATATTTAATTCTAAACAAGTTTTTGTAATTCCAGGAAAAAGCAGCTTTTGTCAAGTGTTAAATTCTGCATGACAACTTTTTTTAACTTCAAAGCAAAAATTCCAAATTCTGTTAAAAAACATGATGACTGTAGGAAAACAGTTTGTTTCCTGTGTTTGAAAAAATGTACTCGAGAATTGACAAGTTTTTTGATTGAACAAATCAAGAAATCAGTTTCATTCACAATTGACTTTTCTGACTCACGAGTTCCAAGTGGAATATGCATTACCTGCAGGGTTCTTTCATGAAAAAAGTGCAAAAGTGAAAATGTGGCTCCAAAACTTTATGATTTCACAGAAGTTCTGGTTAGACCAGGGACACGTGGTCAGCCTTGTGATTGCATTATTTATTGAATTGGTCATTTGAAGCACTTCAAAAGCACCCTTAGGGCAAATCAGAATCTTCAGGAGCTTCACAAAATCAAAGAAAATGTTCAGACTGTCTCACACTTGTTGCAAGAGGAGTGTCACATCAGTGCAATCAACACACGTTCAGAGAAAATCTTAAAGAACTTGCTTCAAAGAATCCAAAAGCCAGTGAACAGATTGCATCGACTGTTATCTCAGCAAAACGGTCCTCACCTCATGGAACTGTCAGAATTGCGCAAAGTGGTGGAGGCCGTCCCATGCCAATTACTCCAGGTAAAGGGAATCTTGCCTAATACTTCAACAGTAAAAGTACTACATAAAATGTTTTGCATTTTCAAATTTCTTTCCTAAAGGTCCTTCAAACCCCGACAGACTGTTTGGTGATGTGCCACTTCAACGAACTCAAGATCTTGTCTGCATACAAAACAAAAATGGACCGTCAAACAACAACATCAAAAAACTTGCACCTACATTAAACCAAGTCACAAATACAAAAGTTGTCAAGCCAAGATTTAAAGAAAAGTTTTTTGACATTGGAAAGCAATTGGCAAATTACTTCTCACAAACATACATATTCATTTCAAAAAGTTCACTGCAAAAATTTGCCTGAGCTACTGAATGATGTCTTGTTGCAACGTCATGTTCAAGGTGACTACTTGGTGAAGTTGAGCATCGATGGTGGAGGTGGTTTTCTTAAAGTCAGTCTTGGGATTCAAGAAGAAGAAACAAAACTTCCATTTATTTCACCTTCAGGCAAAAATTTAATTTGTCCAAGTGGAGTAAATTTTTCTTTGTCTTGTAACATGAAGTTAGCAAACCTTGTTTGCGGGCTTCAACCCCATGCCAGCTCTCATCCATGAAGTTAGTGTGATGCGGATCACCGTAACTTGTCACAATGTGGAAAACTCCGCACTTTTGGCTCAATAAGAAAGTGCTTTGCTTCATTTCAAGATTCAGGTCTGGACCACGAGAATGCCAATCAGTTTCAAAATGTTGTTAATGATCCACTCTTAGATGTGAATGACTTTACTTTTGTTCTTGACGAGATCCCACCCATGGAACTTCATCTTTTACTTGGTGTGGTGAACCATTTGTTTAAAACACTGAAAGAAACCTTGGATAAAGCTGATGAATGACCAAAAGCATTTCACGTCAAGCTCCTGCAATTTCATGGAGACCAGTTTGCTTGCAATGAATGCATTAAACTTTTGAATTATGTTGATCTTCTTCAAAGACTTGCTGAAGAAGACTCAGCATTCCAAGTTTTTCCATGAATTGATACACTCAGAAAGTTTGATGCAGTTGTGTCCTCTTGTTTCGGAAATCAGTTGCAGAGTAAATATGCTGAAAAAATCACACAGTTCAAAAATTCCTTCCTTTATTTGCCAAAGGCAAGTGTGACCCCTAAAGTTTACGCCGTTTTCTTTCATGTCAAGGAATTCATTGATCACAGGAAGGAATCTCTTGGTAAGTACAGTGAACAGGCCACAGAAGCATTGAATCACAACTTCAGGACACATTGGGAAAGATACAAGAGGCCAATAGACCATCCAGAATATTTGCGAAACTTATAAAATTGTCTTGTTGATTTCAACAGCAAGAACTTGTGAAAGCATTGGCTCCTTTTGAAAAACTGTTGAAATTTTTAAAGAAAATGATCATTTTGAATTTAAAATTCTGATTGAAATTAAAGGAATGCACTGTTTGTTCTTTGAATTTAATATGTGGAAAGTATTGTAAAGAATTTTTTGATAACATAAGAAAAAATAACCTTGTATTTATTGAGAATAAAATGTTCAGAAAAGCAAAAATTGTTTTATTACGATTCTCAAAGCAGTCAACATAAAATTTCTGACTTATTTTTATGTTTTTTATTACAAAGATAAAAAATGTTACATTTTTAGCATTTTTCAACCTTTTTGACTATGCCGAAAACTTCAAAGTATATTTTTTTTTCTCGGACGGTCATACAAGATTTCAATTTTTGGATTTTTCATATCAGGGAGGTGTGTATATTGTTCCCACCAAAGGGTTTTTCCGGTGCTTTTCAGAGTAACTATTCTCATTTTCGGACAAGTGTGTAATGAATACTAAAACTTAATTATATATAAAAATGGTTAAAAATAGCTATCACTTGTTTTCAAATAGAACGATTTTATGTTTTTTATGATTTTAGTCAGTTCCATTTTTTTTATCTATATTATATATTTTTATTTATACTATTTATGTTATATGAGCTTTCGCTTTTATTACCTTAATAACAACAAGTAAATTAAAAAAATTTTTAAGACATCCTTTTTAAAAAATTTTTCTGAAATGTTTTCCCTTACAAATACACAAAAAATTATGTTGAAAAGGTGGGAAGGGCACTTGTTCCCTCTTGCATCGTTGGCCCTGGTAAATGCTTTAATATTCAACATCCCAACGTTATCGGGACAATAGAACCGCTGAAAGTTTTAAAGTTCAACCTATTTTGGAGGGTAGTGAAAAATTAGTTGTAAGATTTTGTACCAAAAAAGCTGGCAAGTTCAATACGACCCTTTCCTGGGTCTTTGTCCCTAGAAACAAAACATATCTTTAACATAGAAGCTTACCAGGACTATACAAGAGCTGAAAGTTTCAGAGCTGTTGCTAGTCTGAAAGGTAATGATATATTTATTACAAGATTCAATAAGAACTGACACCGGCCAAACAAAACGTAAAGTTAAATTAAGTTTTGTAATGGAACTTTACAGGATTTTTATATATGAGAATATAAATAGTAAATCTCCATTTCTGCAAAGCCAAAAGCAACAAGTAATCAAAAGTACGTACCTGAAATATATAAATATATATAAACACTGGCGTAGTAACAGGGGGCAAAGAGAGGAAAATTTAAATATATATATATATATATATATATATATATATATATATATATATATATATATAT